>NW_027502490.1:0-63116 GCF_021521415.1 Bidens hawaiensis | reverse complement strand
TGAAGAGAAGAGTGAAAGTATGGATTACAAAGAACCCTCTCCCCCTTTATATACTAATCGCAATTAATGCGATGAAATTAATGCGGAAGAGAGAGAAAACGAAGGTGCAATGAAACTATGACACGTGGCAAAAAGCAAGCTGGCAACAGCTGTTGACAGGACGCATATCATTAATTTCGCGGCCACGCGCCCGAAAAATCGCGCCCACGCGCCTGAAAAAGCGTCTGGAATGACCATGTACTGTCACGTCACCATAACTTCCTGCACGTCCTGACACAGTCAGAAGAAACCGTCGCACGACGTTTCAGAGGTTTGGACTGTTCTTATCTTACCACCAACTCTTCGAATTTCAAAATTCAAAATTCAAAAAGATTCAAAAGTAAGCGGGAAAATACCCCTTACCTTGGCAAACAAGTAACCGTAAGACGGATGCGGGTACAGTGTTAAGGCAAAACCCTCTGAAGGAATGAGCAAAGCCGGGAACAATCCCGTACAGTGGCGGGAGGGGGAATACTCCCGCCCAAATAAGCCAGTCCGTACGATACAGGAAGATCTTCTGTACTGTACCTGACGAGGTATGGGCAAAAGATCTGACTAAAGATACGACAGCTTATTGACAACAGTATGGCGAGCAGCATGCTCCTGTACTGTATGTCACTATTAGCCGCTGCCTACTCACCAACTCCTGTCATACCACGTGCATAGCCGGCAGTTGGTGGAAAAGGAATAGTATACAGCAGGCCTGGTCACTATCAGCCGCTGCCTACCCACCAACTACCAGCAGGGCACGTGCGTAGGCCACTGTTGGTTGAACAGGATTACTATTGCAGCCGGCCACACCTCCTTGGAAACCTACCTTCGGCTATAAATACCACAAATGGTATGACCATCTCATCTTATCATATCTTACCATATTATCATCATATTATACCTGATATCTGCTCTAGCAATCTCTTAATATACATTTATATTTAAAGAGCAATCTAGTCTGATTCTCACGCCGGAGGGTGGTCACAAGGAGGAACCCCCCCCCTTCTCAGTGACAAGCTCACGGTGTCTGTTTTGCAGGTTATCAAAAGAACCATCTTCTCTGGGTCTAACCCCTCGTGGGAAACATCTATCTAACCCCCAGGTTACCCGTAATCTGCTCGGGGTCCGGTTAGTGTTTCTTCATGGGTCAAACGGGCTAAAAGTTTTTATATACAGGTCGACATGCTCTTGGGTATTGATATCATGTAGTTACGGAGTTGGGCTTTCTTCTCAGGGATTCAAAGCCTTGCCTTTTGAAGCAAGATATGCACTGTTAACGGTGGAAAAAAATCTTCGAGGAACAAGGGATCTCACACTTTACTCGCAATTTTTTTATTAAATATTGTTTTATATAAAATGTATGGGCAAACAGCAACACGGGTTTGTAAGTATTTATGTTTAAAATCTAATGTCGCGTTGCTATGAGCAAAGTTAGCTTTGTTAATAACCATGAGTAATAAGCGGCCTAGGTGTAGACTTGTTTTCTACCACTATATTGTTTAGTGATAATTATTTGCTAGGTTACTATGGACTTTGGTTGGTATATAACAAGAGAACCGGAGAAATAATGTTCACATGTGATATTATTTGAAGTGTAAATTTTGAAGGGTAAAATTGTTTGGGCCCATAGAGTCACCCATCTTCATTTATTTTTCTGTATTCATATTTATTCCTACACCAAATTGGTTTCAATCAATTTATTCATATACGCCCATATCATGAAATGGGTGGAATATGGATATGTTACAATCAAGAAAACATTGTATTATTTTCTATACATTTTCTTATCAAACATCATTTCTGAAGAGGTAGGTCCCAGCAGAGCCCAGTTGGACCCGCAAGACTCACCTTGAACAGGGACGTCTGCGCAACGACCAACTGCTCCCGCAGGACCCACCATGCTCAGAGAACCTTACGCGCAGTACGCCAGCTGTACCCGCAGGGAAAGCCTCCCAATGGTGAAGTACCCCGCCTGTTCCCGCAGTTGCGGATACAAGCCATCAGGGAAGGCTACCCGCACTAACAGCAAGGCTACACGCACAAGGCACTAGCTACTTCAGTAGTCACATGAAGGAATGAGCAAGGCGGGAATACTCCCGCCTAAATGAGCCAGTCCGTATGCTTCTGGAAGATCTTTTGTACTATACCTACTAAGGTATGGGCAGAACAGACGATTTGACCAGAGCAGCCCATGAACCAATCACAGGGTGACAGCTCACCGACAACAGTACGAGGAGGAGCACCCTCTAGTACTGTTTGTCACTATTAGCCGCTGCCTACTCACCAACCCTTACGATGGGACGTGCGCAGCCTACAGTTGGTGGAACAGTGCGTAGCCGGCAGTAAAGGAACAGTGTACAGCCGACCTTGTTACTGTCGGCCGTAGCCTATCCACCAACCAGCATGGCCTGTGCGTAGTCCACTGTTGGTGGAACAGGAATACTATTCAGCCGGCTGTACCTTCTAGGAAACCTACCTTCGGCTATAAATACTCCAACACCTTGGAATGGTAAGGACATCATCTGATATCTCACTCTTATCTAGCAATCTCTTAATATACACTTATATTCAGAGCAATCTAGTCTGATTCTCACGCCGGAGGGTGGTCACAAGGAGGAACCCCCCCCCCCTCTCAGTGACGAGCTTACGGTGTCTGTTTTGCAGGTCCCCTGAAGAACAACCTTCTCTGCTGGACCTCATCCTCGTGGGAAACATTACTTAACCCCCAGATTATCCATAATCTGCCCCGGGTCACTTAGTGTTTCTTCATTGGCGCCATCCGTGCATAAAAGCTAGAACTAATTCTTAGTTTTTTCAAAATTTCTGAAGAAATGGTTAACGTTACTCCGGTCCCAAGGCCAGTAATCGACCAAGAAACCCCGGTAACCACAACCCCAGCAACTGGGGGGACACCGGCGGTTATACAAATCTTACGAACACTACCCCGGTTACCCAAGCCGGGGCAAGTGCAGTAAATATTCCACTGGGGTTCACTGATGCCCAGTTGGAAAAACGAACGAGGGTCCCTCGCCAAACACTAGATCAAGTTAAGGCGTGGGCTGAGGCACGTCAGAAAGAGTTCCAAGCTGAATTGGATGAACGCTTGCGTTCAGTTCAACAGGCTGACGAATTCGGCAGTACTCGCCAACATCTCAATATGAACAGTGAGTGCGAGTACTCAGACGATGAGAGGGAAGAATCCGATACCGACGCAAACCCTCACCATAAGGCAAAAGGGAAGCGCAAGGAAACGGACTTCCAACCAAGGAATTTTGGGGAAGCCTTCAAACCAACGAATGCGGAGAGAAACCCGGGGGACTTCTCCAAAACCTTTAGACCAACTGCTGCAAACGCAGGAAAGTCAAAGTTCGCAAGGGACATTGCGGAAGCAATCGCCCCGAGAAGTGCCAAACAAATGTCCAACATTGGCACTTATGATGGTCTATCCGACCCAGACGACCACTTGAACAGATTCATTGCGGGGGCAACCGTCAGTAACTGGACGGAACCCACGTGGTGTTATATGTTCCAGATGACTCTGGTTGGAGCGGCCAGGGCATGGTTCGATCGTTTACCGGTCCACCACATATATGATTGGGCGGACTTTCAAAACAAGTTCAGCCAACACTTCAGCCAACAAAGGAAATATACTGAAGAACAGTGGACGATCCTCAACTGCGTCAGAGAGGAGGATGAATCTTTACTAGACTTCATCACTCGCTTCAACTCCAAAAAGCTAAGTCTGGGCAACATAAGTGAAGATCTTGTTCGCGCCGCTTTCATCCAGGGCGCCGAATACCCAGAGCTTATCCGCACATTGACGGGTAAGGACGGCATGCCATCCACATGGGATGCCATCATGACGGCAGCCAAGCGCTTTGCCGAGACGGAGAAGCAACTGGGAAGGGATCTTCCCCAGAGTACACACCTCTACACGCAAAGGACCAGAGAAAACAATGTTCGGATCGCCCGGCAGAACAAAAAGAGGAAGCTAAGTATTTGGCAGTCAAGGGTAAACTTTGACACCTCATCCAGCTCTCACCCTCTTGTTGGCGGAAGAAATAACACACACCCTTCAAGCCAAAAACACCGGTGGACGCCACTCACCAAAATCGTCACGGAGATATTTGCCACTGAAAAGCTACCATGGCCAAAAGCTCCAATGATCCGGCAGCGACCTAATGCGGATCAGAGCAAATCCTGTGACTTCCACGGGAAAAAAGGTCATAGTACAGAAGAGTGTACATCCTTGAAGGATATTGTTGAAGCATTCGTCAAGGATGGAAGACTGGCACACCTGGTGGCATCAATCAAGAAGGGAGGAAGGAACGACAACCGGTACCGAGGCAACGGACGAAAGCCCGTTGACATCAGCATCAACATGGTTCATGGTAAGATCAGAGGAAGAAAAAGGCGAACGACAGAACCATGTGCGTGGAAGGAAGCTGAGGTGCGCTTCCCGCGAGTGCCAGGAGGACCCAGCAAAGAAGGCCCTATCGTCATCAAAAGCCAGCTGGGGCACTACATCACTTCTCGCACTCTTGCTGACAACGGCGCCTCGTCAACGGTGATGTACAGGCAGTTCTTCGACAAGCTAGATGACGAAGACAAGGAACGCCTGGAAACGATCTGCGCCTCGATGGAAGGGTTCGATGGCAGCACAAACACCCCCCTGGGTATCCTATCTTTCCCCGTCACTCTTACGGACGGGAATCACTCACGCACAGAAGACGTGGATTTTGTCGTAATGAGGAAGCCACACCACACATACGACATTCTATTCGGAAGAGACGGGATGGCAAGATTCAACGCCATGGTATCCTCAGTCCACGGCATGATGGGATGGCCAACAGCTGAGGGTGTAGCGATGATCACCGGCATTCCCCAGGTATGCATCGCATCTGTCTCATCTAAACCCAAACCAAAGATGGCTAAACCAACCATCACCGAACCAGAAAGATGGGCCTTCAACGGCAAATACCCCGACCAGGCCGTTTCCATTGGCCCAACAGTTGTTGATCCCACACGCACCTTACTCAAGCGCTTATTACAAAAAAACGCTGACATCTTCGCGTGGACACCAGCTGACATGACTGGTGTACCCCGAAGTAAGGCAGAGCATAAGCTCAAATGCGATCCGGCTGTTACGCCAATCGTACAAAAGCGCAGAGTAATGGGGCCAGAACAAACTAACGCGTGTAGAACCCAAGTCAAGGAACTCCTTGACGCAGGCATCGTACGCGTTAGTAGATATCAAACTTGGGTTGCAAATCCCGTTATGGTACCGAAGAATAACAAACAATGGCGCATGTGCATAGATTTCAAGGACTTGAACAAAGCATGCCCCAAAGATTGTTATCCGTTACCTGAAATTGATCTTAAGGTGGATTCGTTGGCACCGTTCCGCCTTAAATGCTTCCTGGACGCGTATAAGGGGTACCATCAAATCCACATGGCCGTTGATGATCAGGACAAAACCGCTTTTCGGACGCCCGATGGCATATTTTGTTACCAAATGATGCCATTCGGACTTAAGAATGCCGGGTCCACATACCAACGCCTGATGGACAACCAGTTTCATGCCCAAATTGGGAGGAACTTGGAAGTCTACATGGATGACTTGGTCATCAAAAGCCCTGACCCAGAAGCGATGTTGAAAGACATCGAAGAAACTTTCAACACGCTCAGGAAGATAAACATGAAGCTCAACCCGAGCAAGTGTGCCTTTGGAATGGAAGAAGGGAAGTTCTTGGGGGTCATCGTCACTAAAGATGGCTTCAGAGCGAACCCTGAAAAGGTCGAAGCCATTATCAAAATGGAATCACCTACTACCATCAAACAGGCTCAGACACTGAATGGACGACTAGTGGCACTTAATCGCTTTTTGGCAAACCACGCGGATAAGTCGTTTCCCTTCGTGTCAACGTTGAGAAACTGTTTAAAGAAAACGCACTTCCGCTGGACACCGGAAGCGGAAGCAGCTTTTCAGGAGATTCGGTCACGCTTGATCGAACTCCCAACGCTCACAGCACCAAAAGCGGGAGAGGAGTTAATCCTATACCTTTCCGCAACAGATAGAGCAACCGGGGCAGTCCTGCTAGTAGAGCGAAAAGGCATCCAGATGCCAATCTATTATGTCAGTCGTATCCTAACAGACGTAGAAACCCGGTACTCTACCCTCGAAAAATTAGTCTTAGCACTTATACACGCTTCACGCAGGTTAAGACGATATTTCCAGGGTCACCCAATCACCATTCTCTCCAACTTCAAACTTGCAAACGTTCTAGGCAAACCCGAGTTATCGGGACGCCTAGCCAAATGGGCAATTGAGTTGGGGGAGTACGCGATAAAGTATAAGCCAAGACCAGCCATAAAAGGCCAGGTTTTGGCCGACTTTATTGCAGAAGTGCCTGCATCGCGGGAAAAAGAGTGCCAGGAAGAGGCTCAACCCTCTCCAGCACAAAACATCAATGATGTCTGGCGACTCTACACTGATGGAGCAGCCAGTAACGAGGGTTCAGGCGCAGGGCTGAAACTAACCAACCCAGCAGGCCAAGAATACACTTACGCTATTCGACTGGATTTTCCAAGTACGAATAACGAAGCCGAGTATGAGGCATTCTTGGCTGGGCTGAGAATTGCGCGTAAGATGGGAGTGAAACACTTGGAAGCCCACGTGGATTCCATGTTAGTAGCCAATCAAATCAACGGGACGTACACGGCCGTGAACGACACAATGGCCCTGTACCTCGCACAAGCAAAATCCCTTATGCGCGATTTCAACGACTGCAAAGTCATACACGTCAAGCGAAGTGAAAACAAATCTGCGAATGCGTTAAGCAAGCTTGCATCGTTAGCCTTCACCCACTTAGGAAAGGACATCCGCATTGAACTCCTCGAGACACCTTCGGTCCCGCACAAGGAAATTTGTGTCATCCAAACCGGCACAGAAACATGGATGACACCAATAATAAAATACCTTGCGGCAGGTACACTACCAGAGTCAAAAACACAGGCAAGAAAACTACGCTGTAAAGCACTGAATTATCAACTCATCGATGACATCCTTTACAGACGTAACTTTCTTGGCCCACTCTTAAGATGTGTGGACAACCAAGATGCTGACTACCTCCTAAGGGAAGTACACGAAGGCATCTGTGGAGTACACGCAGGTCCCCGCGCTGTTGTAGCTAAGCTAAACAACACGGGATACTTTTGGCCGGGGATGCATACGGATGCGCTGGCATACATCAGAAAATGCAGGTCTTGCCAGCTCTACGCACCCAACACGCACCGCCCGAAGAATGAACTTGTTCCAGTCACCTCTTCATGGCCATTTCAGAAGTGGGCCATCGATGTGACAGGCCCATTTCCTACAGCAGCAGGAAATGTTCAGTTCCTAGTGGTAGCCATCGACTACTTCACCAAGTGGATAGAAGCAAAACCCTTAGCCCAAACAACCGTGAAACATATCAAAAAATTTATTTGGGAATTTATTATTTGTCGTTTTGGACTTCCACAGAATTTGGTGAGCGATAACGGCACCAACTTTGCTGACAAGAAGCTACAACAGTGGCTGAAAGAACTTCAAATCACCCACACCTTTACCTCAGTGGCACACCCGCAAGGTAATGGTGAGGTGGAAAGAGCAAATAAGAGCATCGTCGAAGGCATAAAGAAAAGACTCTTGGAACACAGATCCGGCTGGGTGGACGAGCTTCCGCGCGTCCTTTGGGCAAACAGAACGCTGAAGAAGGCCAGTACGGGAGAAACCCCGTTCAGTCTCACTTATGGCACTAAAGCCATGGTCCCGGTTGAAATTGGTTTACCCTCACCAAGGGTCTTGATTCAGCCAGAAGACAATGATGCGGAAAGACGGTTAGATCTTATGCTAACCGAGGAACGCAGAGACTTAGCCGCAGTGCGTGAAGAGAACTACAAGCGACAAATGCAAAAGTACTACAACACGCGGGTAAAACTCTGCAACTTCAATATAGGAGACTACATACTGCGTAACAACGAGGCTTCGAACCAAGAACGCCTAGGAAAGCTGGCCCCGGTCTGGGAAGGGCCATACCTTATCAAAGAAGTTCTGGGAAAGGGCGCGTACCGGCTCGAAAGGCTCGATGGCACTCCCATCCCAAGAACATGGAATGGAGCTCAATTACGCAAATGTTATATGTAGATCAATTCCAAACTTGTAAAGAAAAGGCCTTGAGCCACTTCTAATGGAAATGATTCTCCTTTCACAATGTGTTAATAGCCTTACCTTTATACTTATGAACTTCCCACACTGATGTGCCGGTATTCACCGCATAAATAGGGGAAGAAGTAAGTCGTTACGTGTGGAAGGCGGCAAAACCCGCATAAACACACGGTAAAAATTTCAAGTTTTAAGGAAAACCTACACGCAGGTCAGATGTAAGTAAAGTTTAGCCATCCTTGTAAGTGCAAGTGACGGTCTTACCCGCACAATCACGAACAAGGAGGCAAAACTTCAACCTATCATCTACCACGTCCAAAGGTTAACTTATTCTGAACACTTAGAAAATTTCAAAGGAAAAGATGAGGAAAACTTCCACGCAGGTCAGATATAAGTAAAGTTAAGCCATCCTACTAAGTGTAAGTGACGGTCATACCCGCACAATCATGAAAGAGGAAGTGAAACAAACTTATAATTTGCCACGTTAAAAAGTTAACTTATCTAAGTACTAAAGAAATTGCTAAGTTAGATCAAAACATTCGTAAAATAAACAAGGCAAAGAACTAACACAATCTTTATTCCATCAAATTCAAATATTACAAAGATAGCTATACAAAAGCAAAAATCTACGCTAATGGTGGAAAGGGATCTTCAGAATCAAGCTTCAGGACCACTTCCACTTGGACCCGCTCCATCAGTAGAGCGTGGTGGTTCAAGGAAAGCTCTAAGGATAGCTAGCCCATCATCAGCAGCAGCGACTTCGTTCACCTTCTCCACCACCGGATGCGGGAAGGCGGCATACTGGTTCACTGCTTGGTCATAAACAGCTTCAGTATCCACATCATACAAAGGGAAGTTGGAAGGCGGGATGCCTTTCTCAACGAACCCTAGACCAAGCAGGAAGCCGGCCTTTTCCCCATCCTCATGAGAAGCGTTGAGGGCTGCGCTCATAGCATCGTCATAAGACGTCTCTGAGAAAACCCGATGCACAACCTACAAAGAAAAAATACAAGTATCAGAACCTTATCTATTTACAAAGAAAAGCGTAAAGACATGAAAAGCTTACCTGAGACAACGCTTCTCGAAGAAGCCATTCCTTGGCAACCAGAGCTTCTTGGAGGGCGGCTTGAGCTTGGGTACAGGCCCGTTCGGCTTCACTTTTATTAAGGTTGGCAAGCAACACTTCCTTTGCAGCAGCCTCTTCGACGCCCTTTAGCTTCCGCTCAGTGTGGTCAAGCACGCCCCTCTGGTCCAGGATCTCTTGGAGCTTCTTCGCGTCCTCCATCGCCAAGGCATCATGAGCCTGCTGGAGAGCCTCTAATTTGGCTTTAAGCTCTTCATTCTCCACGCGTAGAGGCTCAGCAACAGCTTCAGCCTTGGTGGCCCTTTCAGTTGCGTTCCTAGCAGTTTCCTTAGCCAGCCAAAGCTGTTCATTAACAGCTTGGGCAGCCTTGGAGCGAGCCTCGAGACGGGCCTGAACCTCAACTTCAAGGGCCTTGAACGCCTTCTCCTTCTCCGCCGCCGCGGCGGAAAGCCTCCTATTCTCCTCCCGGACAGCCCGCGCCTGAGCTACTTCCTGAAGGCGAGCTGCTTTTAACTTGTCGTTTTCACGACAAAGCAGCTCGACGCGCGGCTGCATCCGGGCCAGGAGAACCCGAAGCTCATTGCTTAGCCTACCCTCCTGGTAGCTAGCCATGGCTTCCCCCAACGCACCACTGGGAGCAGCGTGACGAGCCCACTCCACGCACTCCACAGGTGTGCGAAGGGTTGTTCCTTGGCGGATGTTCCATCGTGGAACATACACTTCATTGGAATCCGACACTGCAAAAAACAAAAAGCAGTTAGGAAAAGATGATAAAATATATATATATATATATATATATATATATATATATAATAGGCCAAAAGAACCCTACGCACCTGTAGGGTCAATAACAGGCCGATAGCCACCAAACCCGTCACCTGAATCCAAGGGAAATCCGTCCAAGAGGTCAGGTAGATGGGAAGGAGGCAGAGGTTGGCGAGAAGCCCCATGCGTACCTGAAGGATCGGCCTTCGAGGCCGATGACGGAGGAGGCACGGTGAAGTCCGCCGCGGTCGCCGCTGCGGAGTCCGCAGCAAAAGTAACCGCCGGCTCGGTGAAAGATGCGGTAAAATGGCACTCACAGCCGGCGGTGACGTCATCACAGCTGGAACAGTCGGCTCAGAGTGAGCAACTGAACCAGCGGAAGCAGGCGCAGGCGCCTGGGTCGTCGCCTCAAGTAGGCTGACCAAGCCTACCGTCATGGGCGGAGGGGTACTCTGCGCTCCACCCTGGAATGCGTCAACCTCCACGCCTGCACAAAGAAGATAAGTATTAATGCTGGAAGACTATGAAGTTAAAGATAAAGGAAGTTTGTACTTACGGGTTTTCTTGAGCCTGAAAGTGCGGACGGGCGGGGATGAACCCGATGGAGCCGGCCTCTTCACGCCGGTCACCATTGTCATCCTGGGCCCTCCGGAGGTAACAATCGTCGCAGCCTCCGGAGCGGTGGTCTTATCACCACCGGGATTCCCCGCCACCTCTTCGCTCTCGGTCTCCGAATCATACCTAGGCACCGGATCGGCAGTGGAGGCCACCTTCTCCTTCCCATTTCCGCCGGCAGCCTTCTTCTTCCGCACCAACGGAGGACCATCTGTGGATTCCTCATCAGAACATACGACTAGAGGAATTCCAGCAGAGGTTTCAACATTGAGGGGTCGAGGGTTGAATAGCGCCTTACCTGGCCGCCTGGCGCTCAGGATCTCGTGGCCTAGCGGGTAGACCTCCACGAACCGATCCGCCGTTTGTTCTAGGATGGGCAACTCGTTCTCGTCTAGAGCGCGAGTACCCATCCGAGCGGGACCGTCAGCTTCCCGCGGGTACATGAGCGACTGCAAGTCGTTCCCCTCTGAAACAAACAGGAAAGAAGTTAGAAGAGATTCTAAATTAACAAAAAGAAACAAAGCATACCGTAAGGAACAGAGTTCGAACCGTATTCAAGGACGATTGGGATCTTTTGCGCATCCGCAACCTTCCACACCCGGCTCATCCCCAGCATCACCATCCCGGACTCCGCAAACCGGTAAACCGGAGATTGGACTCGGGATATCTTCGAGAACCATTCCGCCTCCTGGTAGTTGGAGGCGTGAAGGCTGGGAAGTGCTTGCCCATTCTTGAATTTCATGGCAAGGGGGATGGCGCGAGCGGAGATGTAGAAGAACTCCCGCTTCCACGAACGAAGACTGCGCTCGGTTTCGCAAATCTTCAAACCCTTGATCCGGGTTATCATGGTATACCACCCCTGGATGCACCTCCAAGAGTAGAAGGTCATCAGGCGGTCAACATAGGGCTCAATGCCCAGAATCCGGCACACCCACTCAAAGTGCCGAATCTTGGCAATCGCCATCGGGTGTACCTAGGTCAGGTGCACACCGTGCCTCTCCAGGACACGGTACACAAACTTTGTCAATGGGAACCTAAGATTCCCATAAACAAAGAATGCAGCATATACCCCGATCTTGCCTCTGGGGGCATCGTACACCGTCTGATGGGGTTCAGGAAACTCAGGCTCGAGAGACTCGAGCATGAACTTCCTGACGACGTACTGATACAGATCGACAGGTAGAGCACACTGGCACTCGCCAGCATTACTCTTGTCATCGGCTGTAGATTCGAGATCACGAGACGACATCTTGCAGATATGAAAGAAGAAAACGATTTCAAGGGAATGCTCGACTGAAAAGATGAGTATTCGCCGGAAATCGTTTTGAAGATGAAGAGAGAAGTGAAAGTGTGAATTGCAAAGGACCCTCTCCCCCTTTATATACTAATCGCAATTAATGCGATGAATTTAATGCGGAAGATAGAGAAATCGAAGGTGCAATGAAACTATGACACGTGGCAAAAAGCAAGCTGGCAACAGCTGTTGAAAGGACGCGTACCATTAATTTCGCGGCCACGCGCCCGAAAAATCGCACCCACGCGCCTGAAAAAGCGTCTGGAATGACCAGGTACTGTCACGTCACCATAACTTCCTGCACGTCCTGACACAGTCAGAAGAAACCGTCGCACGACGTTTCAGAGGTTTGGACTGTTCTTATCCTTTCACCAACTCTTCGAATTTCAAAATTCAAAAAGATTCAAAAGTAAGCGGGAAAATACCCCTTACCTTGGCAACCAAGTAACCATAAGACGGGTGCGGGTACAGTGTCAAGGCAAAACCCTTCACATACTTAGCACCCGCAGGGAATTGACGCCAGGAATACCTTGGAAGTAAAGTAACCATAAGACGAGCGCGGGTACAGTGTCAAGGCAAAACCCTTCACATACTTAGCACTCTGCAGGGAATTCAAACCAAGAAGGATCTTCTGGGCCATGCTTGCGGAAACGGGAATAACATCCCCGCGTAACGGGAACGTCGAGAACTATATTGTTTGAAACTCCAAGATGGAATTGGTGGTTTTAGCATAGTTGATCAGTATGTTGAAAACTACCAAAACCCCATGGAGAATCCACACAAGTGGGACTCAACGCTCCTGACTTGCGAGGAGGTTACAAACCTACCCGCTTCATACCCAAAGATCAAGCAGAAAAGTCGGGAATTTCTGCGTGACATCAGGAAAACCGCGGGAAGAATCACAACAGAAAACCTAAAAACTAAACCCCTTTTCAAAACCCCTTGCTAAGTCCAAAAGTTCACCTCACTTATTAATAATTCATGAGAAGAACATTGGACTGGGGGGACTTGAAGAGGTAGGTCCCAGCAGAGCCCAGTTGGACCCGCAAGACTCACCTTGAACAGGGACGTCTGCGCAACGACCAACTGCTCCCGCAGGACCCACCATGCTCAGAGAACCTTACGCGCAGTACGCCAGCTGTACCCGCAGGGAAAGCCTCCCAATGGTGAAGTACCCCGCCTGTTCCCGCAGTTGCGGATACAAGCCATCAGGGAAGGCTACCCGCACTAACAGCAAGGCTACACGCACAAGGCACTAGCTACTTCAGTAGTCACATGAAGGAATGAGCAAGGCGGGAATACTCCCGCCTAAATGAGCCAGTCCGTATGCTTCTGGAAGATCTTTTGTACTATACCTACTAAGGTATGGGCAGAACAGACGATTTGACCAGAGCAGCCCATGAACCAATCACAGGGTGACAGCTCACCGACAACAGTACGAGGAGGAGCACCCTCTAGTACTGTTTGTCACTATTAGCCGCTGCCTACTCACCAACCCTTACGATGGGACGTGCGCAGCCTACAGTTGGTGGAACAGTGCGTAGCCGGCAGTAAAGGAACAGTGTACAGCCGACCTTGTTACTGTCGGCCGTAGCCTATCCACCAACCAGCATGGCCTGTGCGTAGTCCACTGTTGGTGGAACAGGAATACTATTCAGCCGGCTGTACCTTCTAGGAAACCTACCTTCGGCTATAAATACTCCAACACCTTGGAATGGTAAGGACATCATCTGATATCTCACTCTTATCTAGCAATCTCTTAATATACACTTATATTCAGAGCAATCTAGTCTGATTCTCACGCCGGAGGGTGGTCACAAGGAGGAACCCCCCCCCCTTCTCAGTGACGAGCTTACGGTGTCTGTTTTGCAGGTCCCCTGAAGAACAACCTTCTCTGTTGGACCTCATCCTCGTGGGAAACATTACTTAACCCCCAGATTATCCATAATCTGCCCCGGGTCACTTAGTGTTTCTTCAATTTCAATTCACAAACCAACCCTACAACCCTGAGCAAAGCCACAAAACACAACCACCGACACAAGTCACACAATTACATGAAATAAAAATTACCACTCTTATCCTCTTTTCTTTTAGCTCTATGTTCGAACCAAAGGAAACCAAGAGCCTTATTGTCACCAACACTTGCCGTTTAAAAAAAATCATTTGAAACAAAGAGTAGTGTTTACATTGAAATAGAAAACAAATGAGTAACAGGTTGCTTCGCTAACTCTTTCTAGATAGCAAAACTAAATCGTTTAAAAATGATATTCATTGATATGTAGGGTCATAATGCTACTATAATACTTACCCATTGATTGTTAGAGTCGATTAAGTAGTTCCACAATCTCATACGCAATGAAACTATAAGTACCAAACCAGCCAATCGATTGGGGAACTGGCTACATAACATGATCAGTTGAGTTCATTTGACTCGTTTTTAGACGAAAATTTGAGCCCGACACCCCTTATTTATGAATTTTTTTTAAAATACATTTTGAATCCCCCCTCCTAGTGGTGTAAACTGATTTGTTTTTGTAAAATTTGTATATGGAAGTCGTCCAAACTTCGCCAGCCCCTGTTGGATGGACTTACCATATCTAATTAAATGGAGAAATTTCAATTTATTATATTAACGTTCAAAGAAGTCATCATCGCTTTATTGGGGTGGTAAGAAGTTTTACCTTAAGTTCACACCCGAAGGTTTCCACTGTTTGATGTCACGGGTTCAAATCCCACTCCCAGGTAAAAGTGAATTCAGTGATGGTTATCTAAACCTTCAAAAAGCCATAAGCACTTTTAAAAAGCAATTCCAAACATGCTCTAAGAGAGCCGTGTTGATAAAATAAAAGTAGACGAGGAGGCAAAATCAAAATCCCACATGACCACTGGGTTCAGGTTCAAATTGGTCTTTGCTCGTTCATAACTACTACTACTACTACGTCCGTAGCTGATTTGATCTGATCAACAACAACACGCTTTTGTCTCTTCCGATTCCATGAAACAAACGTGGGAAACCATCTTTCGTGGCTTAATAGTTTATTATTTTTAAATAATTTTGTCCAAGTCGGGGTGCCATAAATTCACCGCTAATGGCGATGAACAGATGCTCCTCATTTATTATTACAACCATTTTTCACAATAACTACACCCACAACTACCCTCTGTTTACTACACTTCCCCAATTTCGTCAATTTTCTGGTAAGTTACTTCTATTACCTCTTCATTTCATGATCCTGCATCTGTAATTTGTTAATCATTTATTGTTTACGCTCTCAGAATTCAAATTGTTTGTTTGCTGTTACATTTGTAGCTCCACCGCCAAGTGTTCGACCAAATGCCTCACTCAGTTTTCTGTCTTTCAAAGTTTATTTTTTTTAAAGTATTTGCCTTGCATGAGTTAAATTTCATTAGGGATCATCGAATTCTTTCTTTCTTTATTGTTAATTGATTGGTATATGAATGATCCTTTGTGTTCGCATCGATCGAGTTTTATACATGCAACATTGAACTCTAATTATGATCATCAGAATTCAAAATTGACTTAAGTTCAGGATTAACACCATCTTGCAATTGTAATTGTTAAAAGTTTAGGCTTTGAGATGGGAAATTGTTGGTTTACTGTTGCATTTGTAATTCGACCGCCAAGTGTTTGTTAAAATGTTTTGACTCGGTAGACCTCGGTTTTTGAAGTGTTTTCCATGAATGAGTTGATAGTCATTAGGGATCATCGAATTGTATCATTCTTTCTTGCTAATTGATTGCTATATAAATTGATTAAGTTTTATAAAATTCATAGCTTCAGGTTCTAGAACATTCATGGAGGTTGTTAAAGCGGTTGAGAGTCACGGGTCTACATCTCATGACAATCTTGCTCTCAAAGCTGATAACAAAAGTTATGGCTTCAGTCATCTAGTTTCTTCTGCTTGGAAAATATCTCATTTGTTAACCAACCACGACCAAAAAACAGTGAGTTCAAAGTATTTATAGGATTTGAGTGTTGAAGAATATCTATAAGTTATAAACGTCTAAACTACCATCACTTATCATTTTTGAAGGTTGATGGAACCACAGAGAATAAGAGTCTGAATGGAGCTAGAATAGGTGTGGTGGCTAAACCGTCTGCTGAGTTTGTGGCGGGAGTGCTAGCGGTATGGTTGAGTGGCGGTGTAGCAGTGCCGCTAGCACTAAGCTACCCAGAAGCTGAGTTGTTGCATGTCATGACTGATTCGGTTTGCTCTGAAAACAACTTCTACTTTCTTGTCTTATTTTGTCTTTCCTACGTTTTTTTTGGTGATCATATGGTTTTTTAAGAAGCGTGTTTTTATAGGACGTGTCGATGATTTTGAGTACTGAGGATCATAGTGAGCTTATGCAAAAAATTGCAGCTCAAACTGCGGCTCGGTTTTCTCTAATACCTGATGTTCCTAGTAATGATGTAAATGATGGTGTAATTCAGAAAGAAATTCAATTCTCAGATAAAGTAAAAGGTGTTTATTCATTTTATCAATGTGTAATTTCATGGGGTAAAACTGCAAGAAACAGAAATGAAGTTAATCAGTTAAATCTTATTTTAAATTATATGGAGAGTAGAAATTAACTCACATTTCTTGATTTTAGTAACCGAGTTAAATCTTATTTGACACTTTAGTGCATATGTGCCTGCTATGTAGCTTTGGATTTAGCAATTAAAACTATTTTTGTACATAAATTTTAAAAACAGATTATTTTTTGTGCTTGCTAAAATGTGGAAAATTTGAAACTTTCGTGCATTTTGCCCATTTTCTAATTATGTAATATCAGTAATATTATGATATCAATTTTATTAGTTTATGTATATGTTGTTTTTGATACACAGGTGATGATCCAGCATTGATTTTGTATACTAGTGGTACAACTGGGAAACCTAAAGGGGTTGTTCATACACATAACAGCATTTTAGCACAGGTAATTTTGTGTGCACTTTATTACGAAACATTAATAAAAAATAACAAATTATTATTTTGAAAAAAAAACTTGTAGATTGGTTGGTTTGTATTTATTTATTATACGCTTAATTTCAGGTTAAAACGTTATCAACAGCTTGGGAGTACACATCAAGCGATTGTTTTCTGCATTGCCTGCCATTACACCATATCCTAAATATCTAATTAAATTATGTTAATGTGTTATACCTGTTTGTTAATGTTTATCAGATTTTTTTGATAGATCCTTAACTTTATCAATACATGTGCATGGACTCTTCAATGCATTGTTTGCTCCTCTTTATGCTGGTTCCATGGTTAGTTATTACAGTTATTATGTTATTATCCGTTGAATTAAGTTTATTGGCCAAAGTTTTGAGTTTCTATATGTATATTTTTAAGGTTGAATTCATGCCAAAGTTTAGTGTGAGCGGTATCTGGAAAAGGTGGCGTGAATCATATCCCAAAGACGGGGCTAAACTTAAAGATGCAACAACTGTATTTACAGGGGTATGCCATTCTTTTACAAATTTCATATACCTTTTTATCACTGTTTACTCATCTGAAATCATTTTGATTTTTAGGTTCCAACAATGTATACCAGGTTGATACAAGGCTATGAGGCTATGGATCCAGACTTGCAAGCAGCGTCTGCTTATGCTGGAAGTCAGCTGCGTCTAATGGTAATTACTCAAAGATATTTTGTGTATATATTTGTGTCTATATAGAGAGAGAGTGTCTGGTTCCTGTACAAAAACTTGTTAACCTAAAAACGTTGGAAGAAATGAAGAGCAGGCATGTGTAAGCGTGAGGATTTTATGGGCAAGGGCATTTGCATCTATTTACGAACAATACCATATAAAATGGGATAACAGGACCATATTTTTCATAGTAAGAATTCGGTCCTAACTTGTGCAGCATAGCAACACTGTAAAATGGTATTAACAAAACTGTTATTCGTGCAGTGTGTTACACTTAAAAAAAGTTTTCTTTTTTAAATGATGAAGTATATAAGTTATTTGAGTTTAAAAAAAATGGTGAAACTAGTATTTAATGAAAAAAGTCAACATAAGGGGGAAAATATCTCTTTTTCCCTTTACAGCCTTTACGAACTTCCAATTAACTACGATGCCACTGAATGAATCGTAGCCATTGACTTGATTTGACCAAGGAGTCAAGGACCCATATTGTTTCCCACTTTTTTAGGTTAACTTATTTTTGTATATGATCCTGACTCTAAGTGTGTGTGTGTGATTCATTTACCTAAACAGGTGCATAAGAATATAATGTTTTGAGTTTTGACTTCTTATTTCCAAAATTTATATTATCTCAATAGTAATTTAATGTTTTGAATAGATGTGTGGCTCCTCAGCCCTACCCCTGCCTGTCATGCAACAATGGGAAGCCATTACAGGACATAAACTATTGGAAAGATACGGGATGACAGAAGTAAACTGAAAATTTTTCTTATTATTCTGATCGTTGTTAACTATTAGTCATTTTTCTAATGATTATAACTAATTACCATTTTAGTTTGTCATGGCCCTTTCAAATCCATTAAGAGGACTACGAAAAGGAGGCACTGTAGGCAAACCCTTTCCAGGCGTGCAGGTTAGCAAATATTTGGAATTAGGGATTTTTTTTTGCAAATGAATAAAATATACAGTTATTAATAATATTTATTTAAAAAAATATAGGCCAAGATTCTTGCAGACAACGATGGTAATGAGGGTGTTGGTGAACTTTGTATCAAAAGCCCTTCGTTGTTTAAGGAATACTGGAAACGTCCCGAGGTACTGTTATTTCTTTGTATGAGTAAGTAAAAATTTATACTGCTTATGCTGAATTCACTCGCCTGTCAGGTAACCAAGGAATCGTTTATAGATGGCGGATTTTTCAAAACTGGTGACTCTGTTAAAATAGATGAAGATGGATATTATGTAATTTTGGGACGTAAGATTCATAGACTTACTAATTATTATTCATATCATTATAAATACTCATGTGACACTTTTTTTCATTTCATGTCCTAAATTCAGGTACCAATGCTGATATAATGAAGGTAGGTGGATACAAATTATCAGCACTAGAAATTGAGGCAATTCTTCTTGAAGTAAGTTTTTGTCTACAATTTTTATTTATTAAATAATAATATAATGGGAAATGCATTTTAAATTATTTAAATTTATTGTTAATTTTTATGCAGCATCCCGCTATTTCAGAATGTTGTGTGTTAGGGTTACCTGACAAAACTTATGGCGAAGCTGTAACTGCAATAATTGTACCAAATATAGAAATAAAAACAAGTCGCGAAAAAGAATCAAAGCCTGCTATAACCTTAGATGAACTACGTTCATGGGCTAATGAGAAACTTGCACCATACAAGGTAAACTAACTATTCGTATATTTTTCATTTTAATATAGTTGTGTAAAGTTATTATGACTTATGAGCATGTAGAAATCTACTGATCTCGTGTTACTTTCTCCAGCTACCAACTCGATTATTCTTATGGGACTCATTGCCTCGAAATGCCATGGGAAAGGTAAAATATAACACGTTTTAAATGAACTTGTGAATTAAAAACACCCATAAAGCTAATTAGTCATTTTGTTTATAAATTTTAGGTGAACAAAAAGGAGCTGAAGATGAAATTGGCTGCTCAAGAACAATAAGCCAGTGTCTCTATTTGTCTTAAAATTCATATTATTTACTTTGGTTATAACTCTATAAATATTATTATCTTGTTATTGAACCAGAATTTGTTTTTAGAACTTTGATAATAGTGAAGGGTCACTACCAGTCACAAATTTCCTGTTGTTTTCGCCTCTGTTAGGTACCTTTCAACTTCCATGATATGTGTTGTAGCCGTGTTTGGCATAGACGACACGACACACTCTAGGAATATAAGAATAGAGCATATAGACACACATGCTAAATTTAGGAATGGATGTTTTGTTTTGTTTTGTTTTTATTTGGGACAAAATAAGTGGGTTCAGCTTTGAAGTATGCCCAGCCCATATTAGGGAATCACTTGCAATTATTAACAATGCATGCATTTGATGTTTGGTTATAAACAATATTTCAAATCATATGGCAAATGTGGCATTGAGTTGCAAAGGTATTATTTTTTATTCATATTTAAGATATTTATTTTATTTCTATGGAAAGGATTCCAATATTTTACTGTCAAAAACTATATTTCAATAGGTGAATATAGAGAGATGTGTAATCAATTAACCATGGTGCGTTGTGAAAACCGGATAGGACAATGAACCGATCATTCTATCGATATAGTAGTTATATGCGACAAGTCTTATCATATTTCTACTTTTTGATATATGAATTTACATGTTGGTGCTCTTCATTTTTGAATAGACATATGGCTACTCTATTTTAAAATTTTACTGATTGAAGTAGTTTTTTTTTTTATTTTGCAATATAACTTTTGGTTATTTGATGTTTAAAGAATGGGATAGATTTGTTTTTTTTCTTATATATCCAAAAGTAATTTTATTATGAAGAATCTTAATACAAAAGGTATAGGTTTTTTGGTTAACATTTAAAACTTGGAAAGTGATCCATATATAAAATAAACTATGGATTAAGATAACGTAAATTATGTACAACCATATTATCTATCTCTTATCTTATCTTACAGTATTCAAATTCAGATTCAGATGTATATAAATCCCTTCACTAATAAAAAACAAAATTCCATATATAAAGTTTTTCAAACAGCTGTTAACTCCCCAATTTAAGGGGACAATATTAGCTTTCACACATTCTCTCTTTTACATAAACACCCTTTCTTAACCCCACAATTTTTGGACATGTATTTATATATTTTCAATTTAATTTAATTATTTTGTGTAGGCTTATTGTAAAAGAAAATTAAATTATTAAATTGCAAAAAATAGTATATTGGTTTCTTTGGATGTAATTTGTTGTCATTAATAAGATTATAAAATCCAAAATGCCATATTTTGCAGCTTTAACCATCTAAATAACGTTGTACCAAAAACAAACCTTAAAACACACTTACTAATATTAATATATATGTTTACAAGTATACATTTAACTTCCGAACCTATTAAGACAATGTAATGTAACATAAATCTAAAAACAAAAACCTATCAACACCACAAACAAATGACCTCCCACCATCTACACCACACATCAAACCAAATGAAACTAAACACCATATCCTCTTTGCCCTTTGCCTACACAATTATAATATAAACCTTTCAAGAACTCGATTACGAAGGCGAGCTTTTAAAAAGACTCCGCCTTTCATCCGCTACCGATCTCGCTCTTTGTAATGGGCCTATCGGGCCATCACCGTTACTAGTTTCCGGCCCCTTTTTCTCCATTTCATCAACACACGGCCCGTAAGCCCAACTACACGCCGCAAAGTAGAACAAATTCACAAAGCTCATAATAGCAAGGACCCAATAATAACTATCGTATCGCCCTTGGTTAATATTATCCGTGATCCAACCTTGTTTCACGCCATTTTTTGTAACCCGTTCAATCGTGCTTAATATAAGACTCGCTAACAAGTTAGCAACCGCCATTCCCAATAAGAAAAGTGAGGCTGCAATGCTTGACATGCTTTTCGGGAACTCAGAATAATAAAACTCGTTTTGACCAATCGCACTAAACGCCTCGGCTAGTCCATGTAAGCAGTATTGCGGGACCAACCACATTGCTGACATGGCAATAACCGCTTGTGGGTTGTTTAACAACCCTTGTTTAACTGCTTGTTCTCTTCTAGCCAGTTCAACTATCGCAGATACCACAACTGCCAACGTGGAAAAAACTAGCCCGATTCCCATTCTTAACTTAACACCAAGATGAACCGGTTTTCCAACAATCTTTGATGCCAACGGGATTATGACACGGTCGTATAACACGACCCAAAGGGCTATAACTGCGATTGTGAAGAATGCGAAGGACCCGGCGGGGATTTGGAAGTGTGGGCCCATGTGACGGTCCATGGTGCTTGCTTGGATTACTGGAAATGATGATTGGCTGACGTTTATCGACATCATTATACCCGATGACCATAATGGCAGAACCCGGATTAGTGCTTTTAGTTCTTCGGTTTGTTCTACGGTGCATAAACTCCATGGGTCTGATGCAACTCCATCTGGGGTTAAGTCTTTTGGGTTCTGAATGATGCAAGCTTTGTTCAAGAACCTGCATAAAGATTATAAAGATTTAAATAGGGTTGTACTGTAAGTGAAACTGAAATAACCGAAACCAACTGTTTGGTTTTATGTTTTATTTCAAAAACTGAGTTTCCAGTTTGGTTTTGGATTCGCATGTACCGAAAATCGAAAAAACCAACCGAACCGTAAAAATCAAACCGACCTTTATAACCGAACCGAAATAACTGAACCCAACCCAAAACTGAAGATCTGGTATGTTTTTATTCAAAAACCATATTTCCAGTTTGGTTTCGGTTTTTATATGTACCGAAAACTAAAAAAACCTAACCATAAAACCACACAGACTTTTATAACTGAACCATACCCGTTAAAACTATAAAAACCAACTTTTGTTTTTGAATTTAGGGATCATAATATAACAAATTTTCTTAATGCCCAAAGTTATAGGCTCACATTCATTATTTTGCACCATTTTTTCAGCCCAAAAAATTCCAAGTGCAAATGGCAAAACCGATAAAATGAAACCAAATCGGCCCGTAATGAAAACCGAAAAATTTTCAAAAACCAAGAAACCAATTTTTTTTATTTTTGGTTCGGTTTAAGCCCAAAACCGACCTATGCTATGCACCCCTAGATTTAAAGATCACATCTTAACAAAACTCGCATAACTGTACATGTTAGACTCAGTTTACTTTCAACATGACCCGTTTTGACCCGAGCCTACAACGTGATCAATTTATGAACGAACCAACCTCAACCGAAAGCAAAACGATACCTTAATCTCTTGGTAGGAAAAGCGTCAGGCGAATCCTTATGATACTGCCACGCATCAGCATTCAGTGGCTGAGACGGGAGCTTTCGGTTCTTATACGCAACCACAATCAAAGTATACTCTTTTTAACTTTCATTTTCACATAGAGTTTAGAAGCAACAAAGAACAAAACTGTTGATAACAACATAAGAATTACAGGAACCCCAAATCCCACCTTCCATCCTGCATGATCTTGAATATAAACAATGCCCGTAAACGCAATTAAAACCGCAGTTGCACCGGCTGCATAATACCACCCGAAAAAGCTCTCTAGTGCTCGCTCATTGTTAACATTGTTCTTATCGTCTATTTGTTCGGCACCGAATGCCAAAGAACACGGTCTTACACCACCCGAACCCATTGAGATGAACACGAAAGCGAATATTAAGAAAGCGAACTGCGAATGTGTCGTTTGTTTGCACGTTTCGGTTAACGGGTTGCATTGAGGTGGTTTTAGATGTGGGATCATTGTTGTTAACCAAAGCAAGAACATACCCTGTTGTTACAATAATTAACAGCATAATTAGCTTTATGATTGTTTTGATAATTATGAAGTGATACATAATGAAAATCCACTGAATAACTAAAGTAAAAACACTGCAAAGTGCAAAGTATGTATGAAAAGTCAAGATTCAACAAATTATTTGGCCTAAAATCTACTGTTTGGGCTCAAAATTCTATAATTCTCCTAATTTCAAGATTTTTTATACTTTATGTAAAGAAAGACTAATTTTCCCCTAATTTCAAGATTTTTATACTTAATTTCAACTTTTCAAGAAAGACTAATTTTCACCTAATTTCAAGATTTTTGATACTATATTTCAAGAAACTAGAAAGACTAACATTCCCCTAGGTTCAAGACTCTTGATATTTATTTCAAGAAACACAAAAACTTAAAAAATGGGCATCAAGCCATTAACTATTGTCAAGATTTTTTATGCTCTAATGTGGATCAACTGAAACAACTGGAAAAGATTATTAAAGGCAGTAACTTTAAAACCAGAGTGCAGAAATCAAGATCTTAAGAGGAAGTGCATGTGGACCACAAGCTGCAGCCTGCAGAAGCACTTCTAAGTTCACTGAATACATGTAACCTAATAAATTAATTAATCAAACTGCCTTACTGATTCAGCAACCTAGTCAAACTAAATTCTTTATGCAAGTCAACGTCAGATACACTATTCAAACATCAACGTAGGATGCACAAAGTATATCAAGATTGTGTTTTTTGATGGTTTTAGCTCAGATTTACTAACAGATGGTAAAAAAGATAACTTTATAATAAAAAAGTTTGAATTTTTTTTATTTACCAGAAGTGAAAAGCAAGAACCCAAGGCAATGGTGAGAAACCGACCCAGATATGAATCTGAAAGAAATGCACCCAACACAGGGGCAAAATTGGAAGCTGCAGTCCAAAGAAACAGTATGTTTGTGCCTTTAGCAACACTAATCTTGTAATCACTAATCAAATAAGAATCATATTTGGCACCAACCCATAACTGGCCACCTTCTCAAACGCCTCATTTGCTGCAAAAAGATTCAAGATTTAACAAAAAGATCAAACACCCAGATCAGATTAACCTTAAAACTTCAAGATTTAAACAACCCATGATGTAAAATCACATAAAGTGTCAAGATTGATATATAATTATAGACAATATGACATTACAATGTTACATACCTATGATGAAAGGCATGGTGACTAGACCACCTTTCTTTCTTGTCGTTTCATGGCTCAATTGTTGCTCACCCATTTTGCTTGTGACTAAGAATGTGTGGGTTTTCAGTTTATATATATACAGGTGTTAGATATGGGTCAATTTATTTTGGTTAAAAAATTGGACAAAGTGTTGATTTTTTTAATTTGAAAAAAAAAATGTTAAAACAATGAGAGAATAGTTGGTTTTCATTTTTCAACTTGAAGTCCAATCTCAAGTAACACTTGCTACCATTAAGACTTAAGAGTAAGAAGATGCAAGATTCAATTTTACTTTTTATTTTTAATGAAAGAAAATAAACCTTTTTTTTAATGACTTAATTTAGTGTAACTAGTTGTCGAGACTTTAAAATGCTTACCACCTGTATAGATTGATGTTCTATCCTATTAATGATATGCATTTGTTCAAATTCAGTGGGGACCCGTAAAAATTTCTCACAAAATTCTTGTCGCATTCGTGATTCGAACCTTGATGCATTCTCTTGCCTCACACTTAATTTGGTTAAATTTTGCCAACCGAGCCAAAGATCATTGAAAATAATTCAACTTTTTAAAATAAAAAAAATAATTATAATTTTAGTATTGTTTTGCTAATGTGAAGTTTTATATAAGGCTGAGGGGTGTGGGGGGGCGCGAGAGGGGGCGCGAGTGGGGGCGCCAGCCAATAATATTGTGACGTGTGGCAGAGAGAGAAACTTGATAAGATGGGTGTTGGTAGTGGTGCTCGCGCCCCGGGGCATGGTGTGGAGGGGCGCGAGAGGGGGCGCGAGCGGTTTTTTTTTTTATTTTTTTATAAATGTATTAAAAAAACGTATTATTAAAAAAACTAATAAATTATTTAAAAAAACACACATTAATTAAAAAAACACATTAATATCTAAAAAAAAAATTAAAGTACTAAAAAAAAACATTATTCTTATTCTTCGGCTTGGTCTTCTTCGATCAACCTCTTCCGGATACGTTCCTTTTGTTTTTCCATCAGCATTTGGTCGACCGGATTTAGGTTACTGAAGTCTCTTGTAAGGAATTCCAAATCTCTCATTCTTTTTTTTCCTTTTTGTCATTAGAGACCACCTCCATGGTTTTGTTGAATTTATTGAGGGATTCAACAAGATCGTTGATGTTTACGGCTTCCCCCTCAGCCGGTTTTTTTGCCCCTGGCGTCCCTTCCCAATGGCCGCCTCCTCGGCGGTGAAGACGTTTCCTCCCCCGCAACGTTTAGGTCGAATCCAACCCGGCAATCCGACCCGGCGGAAGTGCTGTACGCTCCAGACGAACTAGTTTTAGTCCGTTTCGGCCCTACTTCCGCATCAACGTCCGGCGCCACCAGCTCAACCCACTTAGAACACCTTCTCAACCTCTCCCACACCTTTACATCGTCCCACGTCTTCACCGTCCCATACCTCCGCAGGCACTCCTGCTTCCACTCTTCGACAGTGAAATTATAAACCGCCAAATCGTCACTGCCACTTGGTCTCATACGACCGGCGTTCCTGTTGAACAGATTAGTAAACAAGCCGACAAATTTTCTGATTTCAGTCCACCGACCCGAAATCATATCGGCGTTCCGCTCTGTACTCCCAACGAGCGAATAGAACGTCTCCCTAACCTTTGTCCAAAAGACCTTGCTCTTTTGGTAGTCCGCTGCAAAATGCATAAATAAATTTGTAAGTCATTTAACTTTTTTATTTAACTTTTTTATTAAAAATCATTTTTAAAATGCATAAACAATTACCGCAACGCCGATCCTCAGAAGTGACTATCCAAGCCCGACACAGGGCTTCCTTCTCATCCGATGACCACGGAGTGATTTTCCGTTTCGTCCTTCCGGTCGAAGCCGAACCCGACCCGTCCGTTGCAATTTGTTTTTTCCGGTGGACGCGTCTTCTTTGTCCCGCAGCTTCACCTTCTGGTTCTTGTGTCTCCGGAACTACAAAGTTAGGAGACGGTTGTATGTTGGATGGTTGAAAGCCGGATGGTTGTTGCGACCCCGAATAAAACATCGCTTGGTCCGGTGCCGACCATAAATCGTCGTAACTGTAATCTGAATCTAGGTTTGGGTACCAATTTCCGGCCATGTTTTTAAAAAAAGGTTTGGAAGATGGGGTGATTTTGGGTTTTGGGTGTGGTATGTGATATTGGTATGTGATATTGGTGTTGATATAGGTTTAATAGAGAGAAAATTGTATGTTTTATATTGTTGTTGGTTTGTATTTGATATAGATATATATAGAGAAAATTTTTTTTTTTTTTTTTATTAACTAAAGAGCCAACGGCTCATTTTTAAGACCCCAACGTCTCTTTCCCATTTCCCAAAGTCCCTTTACGCCCAACAGCTCCCGCGAGACCCCTTGCGCCTGCCTCTTTTTCCGCGCTCGCGCCCCTCTCGCGCCCCTCTCGCGCCTCGGTGGTGTGGTCCTCGCGCCCCGTGGCGCGACCGGCTGGCCTCTTGCGCCCTCTCTAGCGCTCCACACCCCTCAGCCTAAATGTGAATAATTTGAATGAAACAAGTTTAAAACTTAATAATTATTTAGTACTTATTGTTTTCAGCCTTTTACTTGTACGAAAAGGAAATTCCATAAATAGTAATATATTGTTTCTGATTTACTGTCTTTAACCATTTAGAAACGTTACAACAATGAAACATGTTGTAGCTTAAACGATTCTTATAAGTTATAAGAAAAGAAGCTTTAGTGGTAACTTTAGTGAGATGGTATTGTAATTTGGTTACAATTTTATAATTTTATTTATAGTAAATTATTATTATCTTTTCTGTGGTTTATCAAAAATAATATTGCAATTAATTTGGTTACAATTTTTTTTTATTCCAATACATTTTTTGTGATAACCTTTTGTAAATTGACCAAAGTACCATTGTTATTTAAAAAATAAATAAATAAAATTAAGGAATCAGATTCAAATACTCGATAATAGAAGACAAATCAAACTCATAACGGAACTCAAGAACACAATGGTCAATGGTTGAAACTCAAGAAATCAGAATAAAAACCCAAGATGTTTTTTCAACGATGGTGTCGATAATAAAAACCAAGTTGTAACACCTAATGTCAAATAAAATGATAGACTTATTGAGAAATCAGTTAATTTCATGAAAATATTATCATATTGTACTAAAACTTTTTCTCTAAAGACAAATTCTCAATCAGAAGTCGAAGATGTTTTTGATCATTCATGTGATTTTGTTGAAAGTTAAATATGCACAAGAGTTCTGAATAAAATCGATTTTACTATTTTATGTACGATTTATTATTGTATAGTAATAGTAATATCTCTCTCATATAATATGTAAATGAGATTTTACTGGTGGGGTCACACATGGGCTTGAATCCATGTGCATGTACGTATACTCCAGTCCCCACCACCTTATGCCTCGAACTCAACCAAATGGCAAGGGATCCTCCCACACCATTCTGGATCTTCATATACTATTTTTTGTCCGATACGGCTTGTATAGGGCTATACGGTCGTATAAGACCTGAATCGTGTCAGAGGTTGTCTGTCATCGTTTATTGTGCCTCGTATAGGCCGATATGGGTCGTATAGGCCGATACGGCCGTATAGACACTTTTTAAAAAAAAAGAAATGATGACCATATATACAATATATGTGATTTATACGCGTCGTATTTGGCTCGTTTATAGACACTTTTTTAAAAAAAATGATGACCATATATACAATATATTTTACTTATACGGGTCGTATTTGGTTCATTTATCTTAACGAGTTTAAATGTTGAGCTCAAGCTTAGCTCGTCAAAAGCTCAAGACTGTCTAGGCATATTTATTGCTTACATATGATACAATTTGAGGTTTTTTTAACATCTAGTCAACATACATTAAAATAAAAATGCATCCCAAAATTTGAGGTTTTTTTAAATCGTTTTCCGGCAGCGATTAAGACAGTCTGAATGTTTCTGCAAATGTTTTCTACACGGTCGTATAGCCCTATACAACCGTATAGCTTTTACTTTCTATACGGTCGTATAGCCCTATACGATCGTATAGCTTTTATGGTTTTGTTTGAATGCAATACGAGACATTAAATGCCTACGCGGTCATATAGGCCTATACGGTCGTACAGGCTGCAAAAAGCTGTTTTTTTTGTCTCCTTGTCAGGCATGTATACCCTATACGATCGTATAGGCCTATACGAGCCGTATAGGCATGTGGGGATGGTGTGGGAGGATCACATCCCCAACCAAATATTTATATTTAAATAATACTATTTTGGTACTTTTAGGTTTATTTCCAGTTATTTGCACTTCAATAATTAGCTTTCAATTTCAAATATAATAACTACTAATAAATACATTTCAATTTTGTTGTTTAATTATGATAGAAACGCTTTTAAGTTAGATCATCCGTAACGCTACTGATCATTCTTTTTTCATGAAGGTTAGTCAGCATGTCACGTTAGTTTTTTACACATTCTTTCACATACATGTTTTACCTGGGACGTTATCATATCTATCTTGCAAACATGCAACTTTATTATTTTCACATCACCGTTATTTCTAAATTAACTGAATTCCGTTACTTTTATATTAATTGAATAATTAATTAATTATTAAATAGTAATTAAATAATTATGTTTCAAGTTATGTTTAAGGAATTTAATTATGCAATTAATTATGCTTAGATAGATACTATAGAATTAATCCATGCAAGTAACATTTAATTATGCAATTAATGGCCTTACATTTGCAGACTGCAATTGTGACATCTAAAACTTTATGCAACACTAACTTACTGTTTGTTTTTTACACATGTAATAAAAATACAAAACATCATGTCATATTTCCACTTGCAAGTCATGGAAACTACTCCTCCAGCCAATGATATATAGCTCATACTTGGCAAACACTTTTACTTCGGGCTATTTCATGATCAGACAAGCTCATAGCGTAAGTTATTAATAACTTAAATTACATTTACAACTTACATATATTACAAGTTAAGATGAAAACTGTTGGTAAATGTAACACAGAATTGTGTGCACATGGCTAGACGTGGGGGACCCTAGCAATGCTTTCCTGTTACTTGTTGGCTCAAAGTGACAAATAGGGTTCGGCTTGCCATCAATTTCAGTCCAATCTAACACCCTATCTTGAGATTAGCCACACATAGGCACAAACAATAATCAATGTTTTGAAAGACCGAGAGTTTGACATTTGTAGGCTTGAAATCTCTGATGGGTACAACGTTGGGTATTTTTAGAGTTTCCGGTTTTTAGAAACAAACTGAGATTGGTATTAATAAATATCATAACCAACAAATTTCTGCCGAAAATGTTGTCGACAGAAACCGGAAATCATTCTAAGTTAGCTGGGGGGTATTTTTTTGAAGTGTCCAATTTCTAACGGATGGGCCGTTGGAAATCATTTTTGGATAGTTGATCGGAAATCCAACCCAGAGAAGGCTGATGGAGACAAATATTCGGCGTATATTAGCGACATATCACTAGCTAGCAACTGCGTAAAATAAAAAAAATAGATTTTAACGTTATTCTACACCTCTACGGTAAAGTGTTTAATACTCTGACACGAAAATGTCGTTGATGATGCCCAATAATACTCTAACGACATATATTCAACACTTGTAAATCTAACCAGGTATGGCGATAGGAAAAAAAAAGTAGAATACTAAACAATATTACGAGCCCTAAGAAATGTTACTCCCAAAAAAAACCTTAATTATTCTTTTTTTTTCTTTTAAAATACACTCCTAGCTAGGAATCATTTTGGATGAAAACTAACATGGCAAGAAGGCTAAGGAATTGCCATTAACAAAAAAAATCATCCTTACACAATCTCTACGGCCAAAGGTAGTGATAAGTGTTCCCTTTGTTGGAGGTCAAAAGTTCGAGTCTCATAATAAACATTTGTATAGTAATATTAAGAGAAGATTAGAAAATCGTTCTAGCAAAATCTATATGGATTTGAGAGACAACAACTTGATAGTCATTATTTAGCGTGGAAAACCATGTCCCATCTAAATAAGATTAGTCGAATTGTGATGCACTTTCTCATAAACTTACTAAAGACATGGTTTATTCTTAAAGTTTGATGCCTTATACGTATCAAACATATTAAGCAACAGATATAATGTCACATTTCTTATTTGGGCAGTTTTTTAGATTTGAACCAAATAGGACCTTTGGCTCCTGACACCAGTATTACTTATATAAGTATATGTTAAAAGATTTACCAAATGAAGAGTAAAAAGAAATGAAAAAGGAAACCAAACACATCGATACAAATGCTAAAGTACTAGGATTAGGTAAGATGTCACTTCATATATAGAGTGTCACGACTCATCGTGGTCAATTCTTGCATTATTGAACCCTCATCAATCCTTGGGTCAATTGAGGTCGTATCCTTTTTCATGGATCCCACTTCTTTAATGTTATTTGTTGGTATACATCCTGATGTATGGCTCGACAACAATGACACTACACGCAAACCCTTGTGATCACACAAATCGATAACATCATACGCTCGTGCACTTCCATTTGCATATACATTGCTATCACTAAGGTTAGACGATGGACCAACAATGATTCTATGTGATCTTATACTATGTGTCGTCTATTCATCGGTATAAGATTGAATAATTTGTATTTGTTTGGTACATCTAACTAGACTCGTGTCGTTTGATGAACTCCTAGTTTAGTAGTGTATAACAGTGGGACATGAGAAGTACACATGAAACATGCCATTAACTTTTGAACCTTTTAACCTTTGGGGTCATCCAACTCACATGTTGTCACCAAACGCCTCAAATTGTAACAAATCTTGTTATCGAAGTTTAAAATTTTATATCGTCTAAACTCTAAAATATTCTAGGGTTCATAGAAATCGCACATTATTCAAGTAGACATTTTAATACACCTTCTAGGGTGATGTAATGACAAGCATTTGATTTTCATTAATTGGTTTTCTATCATGCCTCTTGAAATGTTGAACTCGTAAAAATAACTAGAATTATTAAAAGTTAATGTATTATAAACCATAATGAAATGAAAGAGAAACAATGAACGGACTCAATCAAGTTGGTTACCAAGTTAATGAGGACCCAAAGCACACGTGAAATACTATGAGGATGACTCCATTATATATCTTTATCTTTTTGTCCTCTTATTTTATTTGAATTTTAAAATATTATTGTAATAATTGTATACTACATATAAAATATTATTGATCATGATTTAGAATAAGAAATAGCCTCAAAGTCATGGGGTCCAAGTAGTCCAATCCAATATGTGTAGATCCTTTCAATTAAAAGCAAAAGTCTAGACGATTTGAAAGAAAAAAAGAAACTATATAATGATATGCATTTAAGGTTTAAAAATTCGATTTAAACTTACACGGATAACTAATGATTAATTAGGTTGGTGATTTAGTATCATATAATTAACAAATCCAAACTAGCCTTAGGTTGTCTTTTGTGCTTGTATTCTTCATTTTGCATAGATACATGTCGTCATATATATAATGATGTGAATAAAGTTTTGTAATAATATCTAAACAAGTGAATCCAACCAATATATTAGACGCCAATGATCCACATTTCAAGTAATTGAGTTGAGACACCAAAAGAATTCAAGTTAAAGAGGGGGAGGTCTTGATTTCGAGTCCCACCTGTGACAATATAAATAGGGGGTTCAGATTGGACCATGAGGTTTTCTCACCTATGATGAGTTTCCTCCTAAAGATGGCATAAAGATGATCGGATGGAACAATAACCCGTTAATGATCTAAATGATCATTAAAAAAACCAAGATATTAGACCCTACAATGACGGGAAGCCCTTGTGAAGACTTGAGCTCACATCTTTATCACAAGCACCTTCAAAGTACATTTACAAATATTTCAAATTCATCAAACTTGTATTTCTTCTCTTGCAATAAATGCGTATATGTATAAATCACGATTCTTCTTTTTGGTTTTTTTAAAGAAATTACCTAGTTGCCTTTCATGTTTGTATATTCTTTGTTTTGCTTAGGTACAAGTTGTTATTTGTTGTGTTTTTACAGAAATCAAATATTTTTAATCGAATTACATTTACCAAGCTTGTCATAATCTCGAAATAGGTTGGTTTATTAGGGTTCCATTATCAAAAACACACACACAATCAATTTCAAGAAAATAAACAAGAGAATGAACACGAGAGAATTACATGGTTGGTCTAGATGACCTACATCCACAAGTTGAAATTAGGGTAATTTGATTTTTGTTATTCGTCTCACTCGTGAGGAATTACATAGTACAAGAAAGAACATATAGATTACATATTAGGGTTAGCGGACCATACAACAAAAAAGATACATGGCCACCCTTTGCGATCTCCATAAAGGCCTAAGTCAATATTCACTTAAACAATGCCAGTCAAGTCTGCATAACCTGACAAAGTTCAAACAACGTATATAACGCTACAATGATGGCAAACCCTTGTGAATGCTTAATGAAGTTTACATCTTTATTTCTATTTAGAGCAATTATTTTATATTTTCATCTGAAATCCCTTTAACCTTGTATATGGGTTTGAACCTACCATCTTATTATCTAATTGAAACAAACAGCATACAACTAGACGATGTATAATTAACATATGTATTGAAGAGGCGGTTGAACATATATTTATGGTCCTTAACTTTATTCTCTCATATTTAATGCATGTATGCTCTCTATTTTATGAATTATTTTATTATCCTAGTTATTTTATTGATTTTTTTTTCATGGGAAATAAACGAATATTATACGAACACACCATGACATATTCAGCGATATCTTAAACGTATATTTTACACCATGCCTTATATAATACGTAATTTACATGATATGTTAAACAAAATAATATATTGATCATAATTATAACCGATAATCAGTTACAACTAAGAATCAGTCTCACGGATGATCAAGTCTAGCAACAACTCAAGCAACCAGACTAGATTAAGACGAGAAGTAATTCCCAAAAGAACAAGCACGTACAGCCACAAACCCACAAGTCAATGTCTGGTTTTTCTTTCTTCTTAAAAAGTCAAGAACAATACATTTGACTATTTGTATCCCTAGTCATAAATGTTGATGGTGATTATATGATCATGGTTTGAACAAGTTTAAATGAACACAAATTGTGAAATTGATATTTTTTTTTCTGTTTTATTTTGACTTTTGACCGTAAGAGAAACAAACAGTGTAGTAAATTTATGGGTGTAAAAAATGAGAATAATTGAGGGTTTTTCACACTTCACACTCTAAAGATAGAGGGTATAAAAAGAGTAAAAGTAGAAGTTGATTATCATGGTTTTCACACTGCTACAAGTCTTCAATTATTTCCAAAATCTACCCTATTCTATTCTACTCTGTCAGAGTTCACACTCAAATTCAAACATATATTTTTGTTTCTGACACGATCTCTTCGTAGGTAACTCAGGGTTTTCGTACACACTTTTTTGTAGGGTTCAAAATAACCCTCCACCAACCTTATTTAATGCAAGATAAAAAAAAAACCTTGAATTATATATATATAACAAATTTGATTTATAAAACTCACTTGCAATGAGTTTATACTTTATAATTTTGATTTTTACTACACCCGGTGTTTTGTAAGAGTAGATCTAGAAGACTGAGTACTAGCCGAGTAATTTCTGTAAGGTACGACGTAAATACGACTTTCTTTAACTTTAATCAGCTTAGTTACTTGTTATAGATCAAAGTTAATCATCAGCCATAATTGAATCTAGTCAGTCAAATCGAACTGATTTTGACGTAAAAAAATACAATATCATTCCTATGTCTATAATGTTGAATAAATACCATTTTTTTAATTAAATATTATCAACGTTTACAATACTTTACTATTTAAAGATGTATATTCTTTTTATTTACATTGATATTCATATATTTTGTTATAATATTATAAAACTTATGATATTTGACACAAATATATAATTTCCCAAAAATTAATTTCTTTAAAGTTTTTCATGTCTGATTGCTCCACGCCTCGACTGAGTACGTACTCATGACTCTCCAGTCAATCGATTTAAAAACACCTATTGACTTCTTCAATCCTACAATCATACTAGTATACTACACCCATTTCAAGTATATCATAAAAATGGTTACAAATGAATACAAATCTGCAGAACACACACAAACTCATACATGCATACTAAAAGTGCGAATGAATGCACACAAATTCGATCACATCCAAACTCAGAAAGATGTCACAATAATATAAGATTTAATGTTATTATTTTTTTACTATTATTAAGTAAAAAGGAAAAAGTAGATAAAAGGGAGACATGGCCATACACTATAATAATAATGTATCGTCTTTCCCTGTTTGACCTTCTCCTCACGTTACCTTTTTTATCCCACCTTGGTGCATACCCTCCTCTAGAGTCTAGACCTCTACCCTCACCCAATCTATATACCCTACATTTGCATATTACTTTTACTCCAAAATAAATAATTAAGATAATTATTTGGGAAAATTCCCAAAATAACCCACTTTGTACCTTTGGTATCTCGTCGCCGGCGACATGTTAGCGAACACCGGCGATGTGTTGACATAACATAGGGATGACGATGCGTTATGTTGTTAACATAGGGTAGCAGCAATGTGTTAATGTTTAAAGCAAGGGTTCCACGATGCGTTAGCTGATAACGCATCACTGTTACCCTATGTTAGCAACACAAACGTATCTCGTTGCCGGCGACATGTTAGCGAACACCTACGATATGTTAACATAACATAGGGTTGACGATGCGTTTATGTTGCTAACATAGGGTAGCAGCGATGTGTTATCCACTAACGCATCGTGGAACCCCTGCTTTAAACATTAACGCATCGCTGCTACCCTATGTTAGCAACATAACACAACGTCAACCCTATGTTATGTTAACACATCGTCGCTGTTCGCTAACATGTCGCCGGCGACGAGATATCAAAGGGACAAAATTAGAAACTTGAATTTAGGGGACAAACTTGGAACCACATTCTATAAGTGGACTATTTTGGGAATTTTCTCTAATTATTTTACTTGCTATTCAAATATTTGTGTTAGCAAGATGCCTCTCATCTATTTTAAATGTGGAGTTTCAAATCATAGAAGTATGTTAATTTATCGTTCGATAAAAAATGAAAAAATTAATAAAGCTAGTCAATATGGTAATATATTTGAGACTTCCAAAACCTATTTTGTGAAAAACACACATACGTACCAAAAGATAAGCAGTTTCTTATTATTTTAAATGGATTACTAAACTAACTTTGAAAGTTGTTCTAATCAGATCATTGATAAAAACTTTTGTTTCAATCATGTCATTGAACTTTCATTTTTGTTCCAATCATAGATATTTTATTTGAATAGCAGGTAATCTAGGTTTTTTTAATTTTTCAATATTTTTACTTTGCATAATAACTTTTAAAGATTACGAAGATTAGTAAAAATGCGAAATATAATTTTAAAATTCTGAAAATTTGCAAAAAAAAGTTTGAAAATTGCAATAAATTTCAAAAATTGTAAAAAAAAATTAAAAATTTTTCAAAACGGGTCGGAACGGGTTAGGATCAACAGATTCGGGTTAGAACAAGTCAAGGTCGGAACGGGTCAAAACGGGTTTCAGGTCCGTTTTTTTTGGACCAACGAATCAGCGCGTTTTAAACACGTTACAACTCGTTTTAACAGCAGAAGCTTGTATAAGCGATTTTTTCTGTTCGTTTTAGCACTTAGCAGCTCGTTTAAGCGATTTTTCAGCTCGTTTCAGTACCTAACAGCTCGTTTAAGCGATTTTTTAGCTCGTTTCAGCACCTAACAGCTCGTTTAAGCGATTTTTCAGTTCATTTCAGCACCTAACAGCTCGTTTAAGCGATTTTTCAGTTCGTTTCAGCACCTAACAACTCGTTTAAGCGATTTTCAGTTCGTTTCAGCACCCAACAGCTAGTTTAAGCAATTTTTCAGCTTGTTTCAGCACCTAACAGATCGTTTAAGCGACTTTTCAGCTTGTTTCAGCACCTAACAGCTCGTTTAAGCGATTTTTCAGCTTGTTTCAGCACCTAACAGATCGTTTAAGCGATTTTTCAGCTTGTTTCAGCACCTAACAGATCGTTTAAGCGACTTTTCAGCTCGTTTCAGCACCTAACAGCTCGTTTAAGCGATTTTTCAGCTCGTTTCATCAACCAACAGCTCGTTTAAGCGAGTTTTCAGCTAATTTCAGCACATAACAGCTGGTTTAAGCGATTTTTCAGCTCGTTTCAGCAACTAACAGCTCGTTTAAGAGATTTTCAGCTCGTTTCAGTACCTAACAGCTCGTTTAAGCGAATTTTCAGTTCATTTCAACGAACTGTTAAGTGCTGAAACGAGCTGAAAAATTGTTTAAACGAGCTTTTGCTGTTAAAACGAGCTGTAACGTGTTGAAAACGCGCTGATTCGTTGGTCAAAAAAAAAGCTGACCCGAAACCTGTTTTGACCATTTCCGATCTTGACCCGTTCTAACCCGAACATGTTGACCCTAACCCGTTCCGACCCGTTTTGAATTTTTTTTTTCAGTTTTTGCAATTTATTGCAAATTTCCGAATTATTTTTTGCAAATTTTCGGAATTTTAAAATTATATTTCGCATTTTTACTAATTTTCGCAACCCTTAACAGTTTAAAAGTTATTATGCAAAGTAAAAATATTGAAAAATTAAAAAAAATCTAGATTATTAGTGACTTGATTGGAACAAAAATGAAAGTTCAATGACCTGATTGAAACAAAAGTTTTTATTAGTGACTTGATTGGAACAACTTTCAAAGTTGATTACTATTCTATAGAGTAATCACTATTTTAAAAGGTAAATATCATAAGAAAGAACGGCATATCTTTTTATTTTTCTCTCAAGGAGGATTTAATGATTTTTGCACATCAAAATTCATTTAGTTAATTTTGAACAAAATTATGAATATTTTGTATGACATTTGCTCTATTTTAAAAAGAAAATCTTCATAAAATAGTAACAAGGTTTTCTCTCTATGTGCTCTATGAACTCAATTCTAACTATTAATTATATTAGATAAAAAGTCACAAGTTGTCTTTTTTACTTTGCTAGTTTGCTTACTTAAATTTTCTCTTTGATCGATCCGGCTCTAATATGAAAATCAATGATGAGGCTACTGTATTTGCGTCTTCTTGGAGATTTTATAAAATAATAAAAGCAATCTAAAGGAGGGAGGTGGGACCAAGAGTCCATGCTGCCAGTTTAAAAGGCTATATTGCTCCTATGAACAAATTATTAAACTAAGATTGGTTTAAAAATGATATTAATAATGATAATATTCTTGGTGTTGTTGTGTGTGCACATGGTGGGACGAAACTCTTTGCTACCAAAAGTGATGCCAACCTCGATCATGACTTATGATGGTCCCCCACCAGTACCAGCCTCCTCTCCGCCACCACACCGTCGTCGCCGTACACCACCCCAAGTTATGCTCCCATTTGTAATCATGTCTCAAATTAGCAACGTCTATTCAATTCAATTCAATTCAATCCAATCCAATCTTCTCTCTCTAAATTATTGCCCACTTTCACTCCCTAAATTTCGCAGCCTGCATTTAATAAGGGGAGAAAAACATACCAAAACCAAGACTCTTTAACCATTAATGTTTCGTATATGATAGATGAACTCGTTGCCTTAGGCTATGGGGTATACATTCATGTTTGTTTAATTTACGTGGACATCACATCACATACTTTACCTCATTTCACTCTATATCACCTTAAGAAAATTGTTTAATGTCAATTTATATATCTTTGTTTAATGTAAATTGATTCTTAACTTATTTTGTGTGTAGAGGATTTTAAAATCCGCTAACATTTTAACACACATTGCATTTAACGCCCCTTAACTTATGAAGAGAGTGGTATGCCACTATTTAACCATTGTCAACTCAGCTTTAACGTACTTGGCGTTAAGGTATACCTGTGAGCCTAAGACTCTTTAACACATGTTTTCTTAAATGATATATGAACTCGTTGTCATATAAATAGAAAAGTATACTGTTATGTTATTATGTTAGAAAGAATAAAAGAAGTATATTATGTTATTAACATAAGAGAAAATTAAAAATAAAAACACAATAAGTGAATAAATGAATCTAGAGTGTATTTAGTTCATATAGTTGGTAAATACTCTCATTTATATATATGTAATCTTCTCATGTTTAAGAGAAAAAACCATATCATTTTGTTGATGATAACATTTGACTATAAAAACACCTGTCCTAACCTTTTTATCGACTTGACCACACACTTAGATCTTGCGTGTTTTAAACTATTAAAAGTGAACTCAAAATAAATAACTAGTCAGTCTTGTTCAACAAATCTTTGTCAAAAGAAAAATTATTCAGTAGTAACATCAAAATTTTGTAATCATGTGATCGTGGCTCTTCAAAATTATAAACCATAAGAGAACACTAAGCTCACCTACAAATTAGGGGTGAGCATGGTTCGGTTCAGTTCGGTTATTGGGTGAAACCCAAACCTAAACCTAAGCTATCGGTTATTTTATAATACCAACCAATCGGTTTTCGGTTATTCGATTATTCGGTTATTCAGTTTTCGGTTTCGGTTTAGGTTATTTTCGGTTTTTTTTATTGTGAGTAGACATTACAAAAAAAAAACAAAGAATTCAAAAAATAAAAAATAAAAATAGAGTACCTCATACATATTGAATTCAAAATACAAAAATAGACACGTGTTATGTGGAACCAAACAAATACAAAGTTGTTTAAGTAGCAGAGTTTAAAATTCAACAACGTTCTTAATAAAAAATAACTAAAGGTTTCCCGAATCTTTATTCATTGTCTTATTCGTCTTCAAAGTTTAGACCCAGTCTTGATCATCTTCATCACCATCAATGGTAGATTATTTTGGTGTTATGTTTCTGGTCATTACATCTTAAAAAAAACAAGTAGAAAACATAGGTTCGATTAATCGGTTCGGTTCGGTTTTTTTCGGTTTTATTAAAATAGATAACTTAACCTAAACCCAAAAATCGGTTTTTCGAAAAACTAAAAATTTAACCGTCGGTTAATATTTCGGTTCGGTTTTTTCAGTTATTCGGTTTCATTTCGGTTAATTGGTTTTTTTGCTCACCCCTACTACAAATATAACTATTGACAACAAATTTGACCGCATCGAAGTACAATAAATTCTTTGTAGTTTTGTCCACATGCATATTTAGTATATTTCGCAACCAAACTAAAAGAAATTGCTAACTATAAACATTTGTAATAAATCATATAACAACTTTAAATCACGCTCCAATTTATTTAAAAGCACTTCATTTGAGTCTAATTATTATTATGCATACGTGCATTACAAGTTACCAACATTATATTCCAAAAATCCTAAACACAGTTAGTGTCCAATTAAAAGTCCTTGAATAATCATTCCAATTGCATGCATACTGGATCACTTATGCCTTTTATAGGTTAGACATCATCAACTGATTATTGACATTTAGCTTCATATCATGTGGTTGTTAATTCAAATCATTACCAATATATTAATTATTGCTTATGCGACTTGAGAAAGTGTTAAGGAGGATTCCACTGCCTAACCATGACAAAAGCATCCTTTAATAAATACGATGTCATCACAAAGTCAAATTTAATTTCTATTGATATTAGGATCTTTATTCATGTATATTTTGTCTATATGTGAACATCTGTGAGCGTCAGTCTCGTTGATTGCAACTACTAAATCACATTTGGTCTTGAACACACTGTTATAAATTTATAACTGGTTGATGTATCCTGTATATATGGGGTTAATTTGATTACGTTAAATGCTAATATAATACCTAAAACCGATTAACCGAAACCATAACCAAATACTTCCATTAAAAAAATTGATCACTGATCGGTTTCGGCTACCGGCTATTAAAATGTGCGCCAGTTTTGTAGTTCGGTTCGTTCAGTTAACCAAGTTGATAAACATATATAACACACTTTTTTTAATTATACAATCGTTACAACTATTAAAAATATAAAGGTCATGAATGAAAATATCAAGTGTTTCCGAAACTAAAATGACATACTATTATATTTTGTATTTTCAATAGCTACGTGTACACTTGGTTCGATTCAGTTAATGCAGTTATGCCACAAACCAAAACCGAACCATGATTTTCAGTTAGCCAATCATGGCTTAACCAAAACAACGATGAATTTTCAGTTTGGTTAATTCAGTTATTTGCCACCACTCGGTTTTATCGTTGTATTCACACAATCCTCATAGCTAGTCAGACATTTGAAATTTGGAAGAATCGTAGTAAGGGTGTTGACTCGTTAATAAACTCAAAAGTGAATTGGTCATTTTTAATACTATTATTTTATCTGAAAGTATTATGTGTAAATTTTTTGAATGTTATATTTTATGATATAAATTTTCAATCAAATAACAAAGTATATCAAAGTTATATATTGATAAAGGGAGAGCAAAAGGCTCCCTCAAAACACGACCCTTAGCGGCATCCTATCGTCATTCATGAACGAATTGTTCAAATACACACGTGATTGTTCTTCTGGAATAAATAAAAAGAAAAAAAGGGTAAATCGGTCCAACTTGTTACCTCAACGAGGAGTTATGATGTTCGTCTGTCATCGTTCAGTAGATAATTCGGTTCAAGGTCATATACCCCCATGTAGAATTATTTGGTTGAAATCAATGATCTGATGTTGATAACTCCGGACCGTATTCACAAGTTGGTGAATATGAAAGGACTTAAGCTGACAAGTCAGCCAAATTGGTTTACTTTCCTAAGTTTGATATGATTTGTATGGTAATTTCTAAGTCACAAAGTTAGAGTTAAGTACTTAGATCAATACCACATAAGATTATCATTAGTCTAAACACCCTTTGATCTATTGGTGTTATTGCCTATTTTGAGGAACTCCATAAGTTGGTTAATTTGAAAGAACTGGGCCTGTAGTTTAGTATGTTCAATTGGGCCTTATGCTTGCTAAGATCAGGCCCGCATTATAAGAAATGGATTGTTAATATACCAACTTATTTAGTACTTTTAAATATATTCTCAAAATGGATGTTTATCAAAAAATAATTCAAAACTTTGCAATTATTTGATACACCCTTCAGCACATTTTTAGTAGTTAACGTTTTATATCTTAATAATATTACTTAATGATTCATTAGAAAAATACAAACTTATTAAAGTTTAGATATAAGGCAGAAATTAACTGGTTTGCTCCATTAATGGAAGTCAGCCTAAACCGGTTCAATTTTGAAACAAATTTCTTGATAGAAAAACGTTGGTTTGGTTTCAAACCGGTTTTTAGACTGTTTGGTTTGGTTTTAACAAGGTCCTAATCCTATATGAAATTAGAGGTTCTATTGAGTTTCATATCGCTTTCTTTTAAACCGGTTTCTGGAGTACTGGTTTGATTTTGGTTCAACAAACGCATTTTTTTCCCTCATATTTCTTTTTGTATTTATTAAAATCAGTGAATCACTTTTTAGAACTTAAATATATAACAGTATAGAAAAGTGCATGAAAAAAAAACATGACACCAGATATATAGACGTTCAAGTTAATTTGTCGAATTCATGTTAAGTTTAATCATTAAAATTCGATTGGTTGATCCTCATCAAGAAATGACTTAATAAACAAATTAAACAAGAAGAATACACGAGATAACTCTCAATATTGTTATAATTATCAAGGAAATGTACCTTAAAACTTTAATTATAATTTCTCTTCTAATATGAATAATCGTAACTTGGTAAACACACACATATATATATATAGACTCCAAACTTAGTGAACAAGAAATTTAAACTAATATTATAACCCCCTTAAATATCCATTAACACAAATAACATATTACTCGGGCTCAAGCTCGGGCCTCCAAACTCACCAACTTGTGAGTTGGCCTTTTATCCTAGATGCCAATTACCAACAGTACCGGCCTCATCGCTATCCGCTTCTGGTCTAAATTGATAATGATCACCTTCACCTTGTTAAAAAATCATTTAAGTGAGGCAGTGAACTTGCATATATATATATAAACACTCATTTGTATCTGTATTAATCATCACTGCCACCTAAGACGAGTATGAACTAAAGACTTTTTGAGTTTGTTCCAAGTGAAATATAATTAATTGTATACTCTGCAAGAGGTATGTAATATTCATAATTATCACTCAAACAAGTATTCTAAGAGCTAGTGTTGATAATCAAGCTAACAAACCTCACTTCCTCGCTAACATTTTTTTTGTTAAAGCAAGGTTTTCAAATATTATTATATGAAATATAATTCGTTTATTTTATGAAATGTAAGATACAACCAGCACTTTCTTATTTAACTAGCTAGGATGTTTACGCACCAACATTTTCTTGCGTTTGATTTTCTGTTAGTGTCTTGTTGATTTTCAAATTATATATATACACGAAGAATGAGTAATTCAAATCATGAATGTGCATGTAAATATGTGATATATATATTTTTAGGATTAAACAGTACAAATAGCTTTTAACGTGAAATCTTATCTAAGAAGCATTTAAGTAAATCATATGCTATCACTAATATAATTATTATTACACTAGAATTTGAACTAGATCATAAACATGACAATATTGCACGTTATCAAAATAAGAAAACCATATTTGTTTCCATATATTTTCAAGGTTTTTGTTCTTTAGTTGAAATTTAAACAACAAAAATATAATATCATTACACCAAAAAGACATGCTAAAACATCAACTTAATTAAGATGATTAAACATAGTTAATTAGTAACAAGGACGTGTCAGTTCTGCTCACTAAACTTCACATATTAATTTCACAGATTGTAGAAATATTGCATAATCAAGTTTACATCCATGTACCAGATATAGTCTTTGCTTTCCCCTAACTTCACCAGGAAAATGCCCGAAAACAAAAGAACGAGAAACTAAAATCGCAACATAACTAACATGCGAGAATTAACCTTCGATCGGTTCTTTCCTTTTCGGGCATTTCAAATTGACCAGTATTTGACTTCAAAATTCACCAAGTTCTTAGAATCCACCACCAAGTGCTGGAGTCCAGAATTCAGCACCATTTGTGGTCATGTTGGAAGTGTCAATATGATCCATACAAGCTACCGGAACCAAGCATAGCCCTCTACTCGCAAGATCCTTCGGCAATGCCTTCCCATCCTACATAAAAAAAAACATTAAACTTAGGGTGCGTTTGGTTCGTACAAAGTTAACAAGACATTAAGCTCCATTATTCTTTTCATGTAATGATGATCAACCAAAGACTTGGTTGAAAATTTATATTAATTAAGCAATAATTAACAACTTTTAATGATGCAATCCCGAGGTAATTAAGTAAACCTCTCAATATATTAATCATCAAATTAAAGTTGAGAATCATGTCTCCCACTTTGTGTTGAATAATCCTTTAAATAGGCTAATAAGTGATGGATCCAGTAAAGCATCACGAAACACATAGCTGCTTTCTTTTTCCTTTTCTTTATCCATTTAATATTAGGGATTAGAATAGCTAGGCTAGCTAATTTGTTGACACAAATCCAGAAATTCTAAACAAGCTCATCAAATTAAATCAACATGAATATAAAAACGAACCCGGACATGATAGCATATATTCGGGTCATGACCGTTTAGGCTGATTTTCACATGCTAATACTATAAAGTACAGATCTTTATAAGACAAATATGCTCGTATTATACCTAAAGGCCGGGTGTATAGCATGACATATAATACATTCTTTTAAAGCAAACTATAAAAATTAACGGGTGGAACCGTGAACATGTTAGATTAATTAACCAGGCTCGTTTAGTGCTCAAACGCATTGAGCACATGAGACTAAACTGAAATTAGCTTTGCTAATTTGGTTTAAGAAGGTGACATTGATTAATTTATTAGTAGTAATTAATATGAGATAATTTGAGTGCATTGGTATTTGAGAAAATGAAAGCATGGGCAACTTACAGCAGAATGTTGGTGTCTCGTGCCTCCTGAAACATTATTGGCCAAGTTCATGTACGGTGAGCTAAGTGCCTGCATGTTATTTTTCAGTTGAAGAATGTTGTAAAAAGTAACTACTTTTAAGTGCACGCTCATCTCTAAAATGGTGTCTGTAAAAACATAACCTACTGCTATGAATATTAATAATAATTTGTTAAAAGATAAAAACTATGTCACCTCAATTTGATCCTCAAGGAATCTGATATGAGCTGTGGCCTCTAACAACACAGAAGCTGTGTCAGTCTGCAAAAAGTCCCACCCATAACAATTATCTCTTTTTTCAGCTTTGAATCTTTAATACTTAGTTAACTGTTTATTAGTTAAATAATAGAGCATTTATGCTTGCATTTCATACATGGTCCTCAGTTTAGACTGTAGATAGTCTTTTTATAATTTTATGCTATCAAAATAAGAGGTCCTAAGCTTAATGGAACTAGAAATCTGTTCTAAACAAGATTTTATAGGTTATTTTATACTAACATATGATAAAAATATCCGGTTAACTCGTGGAAGAGTTTATGTACCTTCCCGAAAGGCGAAACAAGCTGGTGCAAAGCTGATATTCTGTCACCCAATTTTTCCTTCCTCACCTGGTTATATGTATAGCCATTGTTAGTGCTATTTGATTAATTAATCACCTCATGTAATCAAACAAACTTATAAAAATTTTTCATCTTTATATGCATATATAGATATACACAGTCTTGTGATCAAGTAACTCTTTCTTTATAGAAAAGCCTAGCCAGGCTCATGGACCACAGTCCCACACATCTAATTGTAGGTGAAGATTCAATTTGTAGTTACAAAAATATGCTACCTTGTGAGGTAAAAGTCATTATAACATATAGCCTTGAATAACAAAACTCTATCAATACATTAACACTATGAATAGCAGTTATATGTATTTTTAGAAACTATGAGAGAGAGAGAGAGAGAGAGAGAGAGAGAGAGAGAGAGATTTGTTACCTTTAGAGGGGTTTGGGTAATTGATGAGTGTTGAGGTCTAGCTCTTTTAGAAGTTCCACTTGTAAATGTGTCATTACACTCCTTAATTTCATGAAATAAGTAAATTCATCAATAGTTATCTTTCTATATTTGTAGTATACAACAAATCATGAAAGTAAAAACAAGTTGAATGTTGTACATACCATGGAAGAAGGGCGTGTCGAATTAGATGATTGAAACCTCGGCTTTTTCGATACACTGCTGGTAGATGTATCATCATACTTTGATATATATAGGACCACATAAGAAATTAATTAACAAAGAAATCAAACCCAAATGTTAAGAACTGACATATATATACTTTTTGTGTAGGTTATATATAAGTTAAGTAATCAATCAATTAATTACCTGAGATGAATATTGGTTAGCATGTTGGTTTCGGCTGTCGATTTTACTCGAGAAATCGAACATAGTGGTGGTGCTTAAGCTCATGGTAGAAGATGAACCAACAGATGGAAGTTGAGATGACCAAGAAGAACTACAAGCTTGTAGATCTTCCTCAGTATTATTGTTGCCATGATTATCATTTTTAATATTACTGTAGTTATAAAGTTGTCTGCTTTGTTGATTAGTATCCAAATATCCATACTTTACTTGATCACCAACATGTGCAGCTGATCTTAGGTTGTGTTGTTCTTGATCATTAGCTAATCCATTCCTGAAAACATGTCAGAGATCAATAATAATTAAAACTCCATATCAACACAGTTTTAAAAAAGAATATTTTTTTAATCATTGCATAGTTAGTTAGTAACTAATTTTTAAAAATATATGGTCGGGAGCATGCATGAATAATATTATGATGATGAAAAGGAGAATAATTTAAAGATGTGTTACATAAGTAGTTGGCTCCATGAGACTGGAAAATCTTGGTTTTCATGATGCTGATGATGGTCAGACAAAGCATTAGGGTTAGCAGGCACAAGTAGAGAAGATCCAAAGAGATATGGAGGATTCAAGATGGAAGATGAAGGTGGCAGCTGCAAAGGCAACGGTAACGGTAACTGTGGTGATGATAAGAAAGTAGCAGCAGCAGCTGCTGGGGTATAAGCTGGTGCCTGCTGAGAGGGTGGTGGTAATTGCAGCTTATTCCCATTCAAGCTCCACCAATAATTAGGGTTTTCTCCCATCATCTCCAACGCACTGATTCTCTTGGCTTTTTATGTCTGTTTTTTTCTCTTAAAAACTAGATGTTACAAACATAACAGATTAACCCCATGCCTTGTCTAAAGAAAACAAAAAAACAAAACTTCTTTAAGGCTTTCTTTTGCTTTAAAGAAAAAAACTTGACCCAATTACAAATTTTGTCCTTTAAAAAAAGCCAAATTACGGTTCATGTCCTTTCCTTGTAGGCGGTGTCCTTTAAACATTTTTTTCCTACACGTTACGTCCTTTACGCTAACTGGGTTAGAAAAACTCAGTTAAATACCCTCACGTGAGACGCATGTGAGGGCATTTTTGTCTTTTCGTATGTACCTGCAAATTTATAACACCTTCCCCCTCCTTTCTCTCTTCTTTCTCTCTCTATGCCACCACCATCACCATATCACAACCACTCCGGCCACCATACCCCCACCCACCCCGTTGCAGATTCCATTCCATTCCCACCGCCGCCGTCAACCACCCATCTACAACCACCACCACCACCACCACCTGGTCAACTCTCCATTAAACCTCCTGGTCGAAACCCGGCCACCACCACCACCGGATCCGGCCACCTCCAACCCATCCACAACCACCGGATCCGGCCACCTCCAACCCATCCACCACCACCGGATCTGGCCAACTCCAACCCATTTCGCCTCTACCTCCACCACCACCTAACCATTTCGCCTCTACCTCCACTATCACCAAATCATTAACCCTAGAAACCCTAGATCTCAAACCCACCAAATCACCCAATTTCTCTAACTCCGACGACAATCCAACACTGACCCACGAAACCCACACCCCCAGTTCCCACCACCACCTCCGCCGCCACCGTAAACCCACCGGATACCCTGTTGGATACCCATGAGCAGATCCGCCGCCGTAAACCCACCGTAAACCCGCCGCACCATCTTCTTATACAGAGACAGGTTCCTCTACAGCAAGTTAAGCCTGGACTCCCCCGTGATCTGTCGGGCCTCAGCAGTGACAATGACAAGATCAGATCTGACGATGTTGGAGTAGTCAACGAAGGCGGTGATGTTGGTACGAGGAAGGAAAGCGGCGACGTGTTGGAGGTCAAGCATCTCACCTCGGAGCTTGTCTGCGTTGACGTTAACGAGTGCGATCTGGTCGGTGATGTTGGGTTAGGATAGTCTGTGCTACAAGGGAGAAGAGTAGAGAGAGAGAGAAAGAAGACGAGAAGAGAGAGAGAGTATATATCTAATAATTACTATTTATTTTTTACAATAATATATTTGAACCACTTCGTTGAAAAGACCAGTATACCCTCACATGCGTCTCACGTGAGGGTATTTAACTGAGTTTTTCTAACCCAGTTAGCGTAAAGGACGTAACGTGTAGGAAAAAATGTTTAAAGGACACCGCCTGCAAGGAAACTAAAAAAAGAACACGAACCGTAATTTGGCTTTTTTTAAAGAACAAAATTTGTAATTCTGTCAAAAAAAACTTTTGTCATAAAATCTTTAATAATTTCCTTGTTTAATTAGCATCAAAATTAACAAGCCTGCCCTAGGGTTTTTGTTTTACTTTCAAGTCATCATTCATATCAGATTAGATGAGATTAAATTGGTCACTATACCCCACCCCTTAAATATATGTCTCTATCAACAAAGTAAATTTTGAAGCAGTGGGGTTGGAAGTTCTATATCTTTTCTTTTGTTTAATAATTTATTTGTTTTCTATAATAAAATACAATATTGTTCTTTAGCTTTTAGCTGTATTACAAAAAAAGTGGGGCACAAAAAAAGTTTTTGGTACAAAACAAATGCAGTTTGGTTGTTTCCTTGATTTGAGAGTGTTAAACTAAGTAGGAGGTTTTTCTTTTCTTTCAGTATATCATTATTAGGGTTAGGGTTAGGGTTAGCCTCATTGCACTATTAGTAGAATGTTGTGTGTTTCTTTCATAATTTACCGATCGAGCTAAGCACCGTTTTAGTCTATGTGATTAACTCAGATTTTTCTCTTTTAGTTCGAAAGTGTTTTTTTTTTTTTAGTCATTTAGTTTGGTTTTGTTCTCATTTACATTCAATCAATTAACCACAATGTCGTATAGTTTAAAATTCCAACATTTAACCTTTAGCGTACCATATAAAGTACTGAAAATTTTCTGGTCTAATCATCTATTTTAAGGCGTATTTGGGCTGATTTTGTTAGGCCGGATTTCACTAAAAAGCATATGGACATATTGGGCCAAGAATTAAACGATTTGGGCCGAGTTGGGCAGACTAAGACCGATTTTGACCAATACCAAATTGGGCAATTAGGACCAATTTAACCAACTATAACCGATTTTGACCCAGTAGGACCAATTTTGAACGATTAGCACCTAAAGCCTCCGATTAGCTAAAATCGATGCGCTTGAGGTCGAATTAAAGCCTAGGCACCTAGGCTAATTTTTGCAACACCACTTAACCCTATTAGTTCATGCTATTAACCATTCCCATGCACTAGTCACATGATGGATACTTTGGTAAATTGATATGACAAAAGTTGATGAACATATTAAATCAAATTAAACAGAATTACACAAATTGTCCTTTATGTTTGTATTAGATTTAATCGCTTGTCATTTATCTTCAATATTGACATGTTTAATTTGTACTTTACGTTTCCAAATGTTACATCATTTATCTTTTGGCCTTAACTTAATTAGTTTTTCTCATTAAGTCAGACCATGTGCATTGCACAATAAAGAAAATTAGTCATTTTGTCTATTGATAAGACACTTGTAGGCCTTAGCAAGGGTGCGAAACACCCGAAACGCACAGGTACAAGTGACAGGCGCACTTTGCACACTCGCATCACCGTGAGCCGCTTGAGATCCAACCCCATAATACTCAGTGACAAGGTTAAGTAACCAGGATACGTGTCACTACGTGGAAACCCCTAAATGATCTGAGTCATCGCGCTACGTGATGGCCGCCAGAAAGGGCCATCACAATATGCGATGGGTCCAAAACTTTGCCTATAAAAATGGGGCCGAGCATGTTGCAACAACATCCCAAAACACACCACAAAGGCACAAACACACAAATTTAACCTTGGTTTGCATGCTAATTAAGTTCCGATGATCCAACAAGCCTAGTTTCTTGAAGTACGTACGTGCAATGCAGCAGAAGTTCCAACATTGTTTTCCCTAGACTCCCGCAACTAGTAAAAATATTGTTTCCCTCTCAAAGCCTAGGAATTTCATCCATATATTCGTATCAAGGTAGGTTGCGCTTAAGTATTTTAGTATATCGGATTTGACCCTAGTCGGGGGTATAGTCATGTTTCTTTATAATTAAGAAACACAAAATTTTATATACAAAGGGTATAGTCAAATTGATGTTCTTTATGAAGGCGAAACATAAGATATACTTGGTAAATAAATGGAAAGACCAAAGATCTAAATGTTTTATATAAACAAATGATTTGATAAGGTTAAAGTTATGCAAACAGACTAAAGGTTTGAAGTTAGATCGTTGATCTAGTAATTTACAAAAGGTTGTTCTCATACTCAAGGTACGAGGTAACTCAAATCACAAATTAGTGAAAGCGTTGATCAAAACAAAGGTGAATACGCTCATATCTATAAAACTCTTTAATTAATCGATTCAATTACCCAGAAACCAAAGTTAAATAGGATAATATATCCCTAAAACTTTAGTATCTATTGGCATTTTGACTAGTCATATGTGTGTTTAGATCCTTACATATGTATACATACCCCAACACGCATGGTACAAGTTCCCGTCTCATTAAGCCAATCTATATGGTTGTGTGGGCTTCTAATGTGATATAACTGATACCCGGTTTAGAGGGCAGATTGTTTTGAGTATGAACTAAATGTTTTAAAGTCAGCATATTCACCAGCATGTGTTGCTGATGTATTTTAAAAACTGTTTTACATGTAATTGGGAATATGTGATTGGAGATGATGGATAGCCATTAGATCATCTGATAGCTCAAGTGATATATTTTAACAATGTAAAAAAGATGTATATTATCGTTACAACTTAACTCTTTTGTAACCACGTCAAGTACCTAATTCATGAAATTTTGAATATAATAATATTTAATCAAAGACTTTTGCTTTACAAACTTAAACTCTGATATATTTACGAAACATGTACCAATGTTAGTCACACGCCAAAGGTCCATGGAGCCGGGTATGACATCAATTAATAGGGTATTATCAACTGAGAGATTGTTCGATTGATATGGTATGCTCATACATAGTATGATCGATTGATAAGGTTTGATTGTTTGTGGTTTGCGATTGCTACTTATTTTTAATTGATAATATAGTTTATTTAACAAATAACCCGAATAAGAAATAATAATTTTTATTTAGAGTAAAGATTTGGTCTCTTTTATAAAATGCGAGATTCTGGTAAATTTATCTAACTATACTATTAAAGCAATAAGCTTTAAGTCCATATACCCCCTTCATATTGGTTGATTCTCATACTTTCCATGTATATCAATGCCTTCTCTAATTTTTAAGTGAATAAAATAAATCAATAATATATTAAAATAAGATTCATCAATGCTTTTTAATTATTATCTTTCCTCTTTCCTTTAATCTTTAATTTTTCATTTTGAATACTTAAATAATAATGTATTAATGTAACATTTCAATATTACATTTAGCTAAAAGTGTAAATTTAGATTAATTAAATAACGGCACAAAATATTCTAATTAATATAATATTTTAAAATCGTAGCTATAGTTTGAATACGAAATATTCAAAATTTATTATTGAAAATTTTATTATTTTTGGTTGATTTCATTCACCACCTTTGTTATTTTTTGGTTGATTTCATTCACCACCTTTGTTAATTTTATAGATAATTTATAATAAATAATTTAATTAATTATTTGTTATTTCATCAATAGAAGAGATTACAGATTTAGTATAGAGATTACGGATAATATATATATATATATATATATATACCGATTTAAAATATTATATTATTTAAATTATATTTGTCAAACTCGTAAGAAAATTAAGGAAATTAGGAAACGATTACCCATTTTATTAAGGAAAGTTTTAATTACGGATTTGTAAATTTGATATTCCCCGCTTCCTATTTGAATTAATTATTGTCTAAACTATGGTCTAAATTTGAATGTAAATTTTATTTAATTGACAATCATTAAGTTTTACTATAATTACATTAGTTGACCCATTGACCCAATGATTTAATTACAGTCATTTACTTTTAAGAATTAAAATACAAATCAATTGACTTATTATTGTTTAACAATAACAATTGAGTTACAAACCCATTGTTGACCCATTCACCCATTCACTTATTATTGTCAACATTGACTCAAAATTACGATTTACTAATTAAAAATTGAGTTACATATATATAACTAAATTAGTAACTTTTTATTTTCACACCTTATATGAATTACAATACATACTATATAATTAGTAACATACATTTTTACATTATGTAACATTGCATTTTACAGAACTACCATTACATAAAATTCAAAAATTTGGAAATATATTATTTGTATTTCAAATCTAATTATGTAAGATTGCATATTATTTGAAAATCCGTTAATTACGATATCAATTCTATTCCTTCTTACTATAATTTTTTTGAAAATTTTTGAAATTTCCTAAATTTATGTTTCTAATCAATTACATTTATACATTCCTAATTATATAATTTTCTCTACCCTAATTCGTTTCATATAAATATATACATTTGATAGGCTAATTCTTACACCATCAAAGCCTCTTTAGTAAAAACGAGTAGCTTTGTGCCAAGGTTTTAAGTTTTTGTTGTTTATATATCTTCCATTTTCATATTTCATTTTTAGGCTTAAAAGTGTTATTGTTATTTAATTTTATTTTTTTTGTGTTTTTGTTAAATTTTTCTAGCAAGATGGAGCCAACAAATATCATCATGTTGAACCAACTTGATGTTCTTAACAGTGAGTGTATCCTAAAGGTCCGTATTTTGAAACTTTGGCGGCTGAAGGACAACTCAAAGCCCGGGCAAGATTGGTCCATCGAAATGATTGTTCAAGACGAAATGGTATTGTTAACACATTCATTAATTACTATATTATTCATACAACTTTTTACTAATCTTAATAATAATTTGCAGAGCAACAGAATGCAAGCCTATGTAAGGAAGCCTGGCATTCCTAAACTGATTTAGGTGCTACTCACAATTATTCTCTTAGATATGGTTGATTTAGGTGGTCATTAGAATTATTGTCTTACATATTCCGGTTAAATCCACTGTTAGTTCTTGCTAAACCAAAATATGTGTGTTTAATTTTTAATTTAGTATATATAAATTATAAAATTATTATGTAACATTAATTTAGTTTTATTCATTTCAGCTTCTGGTGGTCCAAGATTGTGAATTAGCAAATTGTCTTAAATGAGTGTGGATGTTATTGAAAGTGTCTACTAATTGTAAACATGTTTTGATTGTTAATATGCATGGATGTTATAAAAAATTTCTATCAATTTTAAACATGTTTGTCATTATTTTTTTAATATGTTTTTTACATAAAACCTTTTCCAGCTTTATTACAGAATTACCTTTTAAAATACAATTTAATGACTTCAATTGATATTTAAATTTCAAATGAACCTTATGTGATTTGGGGAATGAATCGGCGGATAATATTTCCACGAGTTGTACGGTAGCGGCTGTGGTGTGGGACCATATTAGCCGTTGGTGCAAAGTGCCTCATATCTTTGGATTCTCGGTGAGAGACCTGCTTGAACTTCACAAGACTACTAATCTTGGAACGATTGAGAATGAGGCGTTCCATGGGATTGTGATTATCGCTTATTGGAGAATTTGGAAGGCTAGAAATGAAAAGGTTTTTGAAGGAAAAGAGATTAAGATCGAAGAGTTAATTGGGGATATTAAGTCGCTTGGTTTTCTTTGGTTCAAATATAGGACAAAAAATAGATTATTAGTTTGGTCAAACTGGTGTAAATTTTCTTTCATGTAATTTTTGGAGTTGTTTTGGTGGGTGGCTTCTCTCCGGGCTGTGGAGGTGGCTTGTTTGTTGGTGTTGCGCTTGTTTATAAAAGTTCACATTTCGAAAAAAAATGAAGATAGTCATTTGACTTTTCTTTAAAATCTTACTTAAAATACAAGTCTTTGTTTCTTAAATTTTGCTTAATATTCATGACATAATTAATCAAGATTAAATACGTATAAAATTGAAGCATTTTTTATGCCTAAAATATGTTCCAACATTATTACAGAATTCCAGCATTAATGATTTTAAATACATAGCTTGACCAAAATATAAATATTATCTTTGTTGCTTAATTTATTCTTAACTAATAAATAATTAATATTCATAACATATATATTTCCAATTAAATACGGAATTTTACTAATTACGTACAAACAAACTTTTAAAACTTTCCATATTCTTCAATGTCAACAAACTTTCCATTTGTTTATATTTGACCATTTTTAATTACGCATAAATGTCTAAAAATAAACCCCCAAATTAATAATTTCAATTTTCTAATCGAAATTCAAATTAGAATCACTATTATAACTTACTTTTAATTTTAATGTTACTGAAAATATAGTAAGCGTTGCTTAAATACGGAATTTGAGATAAATCATTTCAAATTTATATTTAAATTTCAAATTTTAAATAGTCACTATAATTGCTTAATTTATGGTTAATAGTCATAACATATTTAAACCCAATTAAATACAGAATTTTACAAATTAAATACAAGCTTTTAAAGCTTTCCATAGTCTTCAATCTCAACAAACTTTTCATTCTTTTATATTTGACTATTTTATTATGCCTAAATGTAAAAAATAATGTCTAAACTAAACCCCCCGATTATAATGCTTCAAAAATCAAAAACCTTTCCATAATTTTTTTGAAGTTGACTAATTAACCAATTTTATTTATATTTTGTAATTATTTTGAAACAGGTTGTTTTAATTTTAAAAGAATAACAAATTTGTTCGGTATGAATTCGTGTCATCACAAGTTATTTTTAAGATATACTATTTTTTTAACTAAAAAGACATATTCATTTTTCATATATAAATCATTTCGTAACCAAATTTTACAAAATATGAATTTTTAAATTAAACCGAAACTGACACACGTTAATATTCAAATTTAATATTCAGATTTAGACAAAAACTAACATCATAATTAATTCTATCACATCTTTACAAAGTTTATCTAAATCATCTATAAATAAAAACCGTGTAATAATTTTGTCAAACAACTTCTATTAAAGCGTATGATATGATGACTATCTCTATATATTCTTATCATAAAATTCATTATTTCATTCCAAGGATGTATATAAAGATTTATGATTTGTTTATAAGTTTGTGAATTGTATTTGTACCTTTATTTCTCTTATTAACAATACACTGAATTTGATTTTGTGGTGATTTTAGTTTTCTTCCTTGCAAGTATAAAAAAATACAACACATTTCTTTCTATTTCGATGATTGTTTAATAAACAAGACTTTATGACTTCATATATCATGATGTAGTATTTATTGATATATCTTTTTGGCCTCATGGTTTAAATTAGAAAGATGTTTTAAGTTGGTAATTTACTTTGTATGTTATTTTGTTTTACTTAAAACAACATTGTAATACCTTCTAATAAATGTTAAAATTATTTGTTCTTATAAATATTACACTATCAATTTATTATTATTATTATTATTATTATTATTATTATCATCATTATCATCATCATCAATGTCGCTATATATAATTATATACAATTTTCACGCGTATGATACACATGTTACTAGCCATTGAAAGATATTGAACAAGGAATATAAGTTACAAAATAAACTACAAATGTGGTTTATAAGGAACTATTTACTAATTTGTAATTGTAAAATGAATGTTATTTTAGTTGAATGTTTTGTTTTTACATTATTAATATTTCACTTGATGCTAGAATAGCGTGTATGTTACATTATTTATATTTTTCCACACGTATCGCCCACGGATCAATAACCTAGTAATGAATAATACAATGTGAATGTATTATCCACTTCAAGTTTACTTCACGAACTGTAATCAAAATTGGTAAATGAATTTTCACTTTAAAAAATACTTTTTAAGTTGATATTGTATTTCAAGAATTTAAAAAAAAAGAAAAAAAAGTAGATAGATGAATGCGGATTTTAGTTAAAGCACATTTTTCTAAAAAAAATGCACGTTGAAATTCCCGGTATGCTCATCACATGTTTCGTATATGGTGTCACTTAACTGAGTTTTTTTTATGAAAGTTAGTGTAAATGATTGTAACTGTGACAACTCTGTATATAAAGGATAGCTACTGAAAATCATTTCTTTACAGGATTGATTTCGTAATATTTCAGTAGTCTAAAGGTCAGAAATTGTATCTTCGCCTTCATAGAAAGTATGCTCTTAAATACAATGGATTACTATCAATGGTCTGGTGCATTTTTCTTAAATGCCATGGCCCGTTTGCCATATGTCTTTTGTTTTACCTTGGTTCAAATTTCCCTTGACAAAAGTTTTCTTAGACCGTACGTAGTGGCAACATTATGGTGTCATTTTGGTGCTATAATGCTTGGGAACATCGCCCATCCAGGCATTATGGATGGCGTTATGGTGTACAACGTTATGTACATAACGTTGTGATTGCTCACATTTTGAGGTTTTGTGAGAGAGAGTGGGGAGGAGAGATGTCACACCCCAACCTATAGCGGAACTTCGGGGTGCGAACAGATGGTTCACAGCTCACATGGTATTATAATGCAATATAATTATATGACAATATCTATTTAATTATTTTTAAATAATCAAAACATCATCTGAGTACATCAAGTTTGAGCAAAATTACCAAAACAATCCATATTTTATCCAAAGATATCAAAACACCAAATTTGAGCAAAATAACTTAAATAGTCTTTTAGGAATCTTATTCTTAAAGACTTGCTAGTTGTCTCTTCACCTAGCTTCACACCAACTGATAACCTGCATATGCGAAAAAATAACATAGTTTTGTCAACCAAATGGTTGAGTGAGAAAATCACCAAATTTGTTACAATAATAAATATGACAAAAAGCAAAACTGTTATTGTGAATGTCAAACAATCAAACAATGAGCGAATAAATGCGTCAGTTGACCAAGCCTCACGGACTATGGCTACTATGACAGTCGTATGATCATACTATAAACGTACTTATGTTGGACCCCTCCGAATTGCAAGAATCAAGTAACAGTTAGTCATTTAATTGAATACACGCACACTATAAGATAGTTTGTTAGTGTGTATAATATAGTACATAAATATTGTGAGTATGCATGCGTCCCCATAATATGTTTGTAAACAGTAAATAAAAAGGGAATGATTTATCACCTTATCACTTAAATGAGATTAGAAAGTAATAAGAATAGCGAAGAATCGAACTTTAACGCGTTGGTTGTGATAATCAAAACATACCTGAAACTTAGTGATAATAGACTAGAATTAAAACTTAGAATACAGCCGCCGGAATCAATCCAAATGGTTATGACATTTTTAGTAAATAAGGAAGCTGGTACTGACCAGAATCCGAACAGCGAGTCGGAAATCAGTTTTTTTGTCAGTACACTCAAAATTTAAAGATGAGTTAAAAAGACTTCTGGATCGAAAGCTATTTCCGACCATAAGTGATAAAACTTGATCAGTCAAAGTTGTTAACCAAATTGCCCTTAAACGGGTCGGAGTCCATTTGATACGTTTAATTCCCTCAATCAGAGAAAGTGATTGAGGTTTATTGTTTAGTGGATAATTATGAACGTATTTACATAATACAACTTTCCCTGGAGACGTTTAGAATGATAATAAATACTGAGTCAAAGCTCGGGAAACACCAAAGTCAACCGTGAGCTTGTTCTTGAAGACGAAAACACTAAAACCGGAGGATCGAGACTAAGGGAAATGGTGGAGGAATGATTTTAAGTAACATTCTAGGGTTTGGAGGTGTGGTTTGTTTAAATAACCAGAAGTTCAACTTGTTGGACAAGGAAAACGATTCGTTAAGGTAAACGAATATTGCATTTATGACAAAATCAAGTCTTTGGATCAATATAATATCAAAGAAAAACGGTGGAATGAACCTAGACACTATTCCATATCATTTTTTTAGCTCAATTTTCGTAATTTTGGATCGATTAGGGAAAGATTTAACATTAAATGAGAATCTTAAACGATTCTAGCTAATCTGATGATGCTTCACGCTACGCGAACCAACAGGGGGTGCCTGTTGTCCAGAGTTTGATTTTTGACAGAAACAGCCTATGAAGTTCCAAAAATGCATATTTTAGCCATTTTTAAGAGTTCCTAAGGGATTTTGACATAATAAAAGTTATAAAAGATAATAAACAATAAATTACTAATAAATGCACATTTTTATTGATACCAAAGGATCCAAATTACATTCTCAAACGGGTAAACAAATACGAAAACAAATTTGAAAGTTCCGAATGTTACAAGAGAGAGGCGTTTTGGGACATTTTCTCACTACACCCATTTTTTGCAAAAATCCCAAAAAGCTGAATAGGCTCCACAAACACAAAATGTCCGGGTGTGCCAAGTATTAAATACACATGGTCTTAGTATTAAGTGATCTACTGAAGTAACTAAAAGGCATTTTTGTTATCTAAAGACACTCTCAGTCTTATGATTTTTTTTTTACAAATGTTAATATTATAAAAATTAAGTTATTTAAATGGAACTTATATGAAACATAGTTAATGCATTTTTAATGATTATATTTTTAGGTTAAAGTAGTAGGTATTATTGATCAAATAGAAATTACAAAGCTTAATTGTTTAATTTAAGTTAATTTTGAAAAAATAAAAATAATCAGTTCCTAAGACTAATATATATTTCAACTAGGTTATGAACCTGTATTTTACACGGGTTAGACAACTTAAATTTTGAAAGTGATAACTTTTGATAAAAAATGTTGAATAATACATTAAGTAAGTACAAAGTTAAATTATAACTACTATTCACAAACTTAAATATAAATCATAAATATTTAAATACTTCTTTTGATACAAAATTAAATAAGACACTAAAAATATGGTAGCAACTAAAGTAAAATAGTATTATGAGAACAAAATGGTACAATCGATACGAACCAACCATCCATAGAAGAAAAACGTTCGATTAGTTGAAGAATGTACAGTAAAGGAGAATCCATAAGGTTTTGTTCGAAGAATTTGGATAGAAAGAAAGATATTACGGTTCCATGTGAAAAGAAGGCGGTCGGGTTCAATTAAAGATCCACGTATTTTTAACAATGAACCCGGTAAATTATGAAAATGTTCGTTTATAAAATGTTTTATAAATAAACCTAACGTTTTTAAAAAATATAAAATACGTTTTGTAAAAGCAATTAGAGAAATCATTAAAACAAAAAATATATAAAAATAACTTTAAAAAGTATGTTTAATTAATAGGAGAGAGAGGCGGGGAGAAAGAATAAGAATGCATAAGAGAATGACATGTGGCATGAAAAAACTTTTATTTATTATTTAGTATAGATATAGAAGAGTATATAATTTTAAAAAATTAATTAATACTTATAAAACATTAAGAAGATTGATAATAAAAAACGAACTAATTATATGGAAATAGAAGAATTTTGTTTGATTTTTAAACATCTGAAAACTTCAGCTCTTGAAAACCCGCTATTTAGAGCATCTACAACAATAATTATATACAAACCGTCATATCATCATCACATCATATTTCAAATTAATCTCAAAAAACATCATTTTTCTACACAACATCAAACCTTTACAAACCATATTAAAAAAATATTAAATGTGTGTGTGTGTGCATGTGAGAGGGAGTGTCACATCGCTAGTTCTTTGCAAGTTTGTAAAGAAGGACTTCACACCCAAAACCTTCACTCCACAACAAGGAAGTTTGTGTTCTCAAAGTTTATCAATTGCCATGTAGATTCAAACCTAGAGAAAATAAGCTTGTTGAGGTTACTCTTATCATGCAAAATCACCCATATTTATTTTGTCAACCACTTATGTGTGAGTGTTTTGTACGAAACCTTTTTTGAAGAAATATTTCTTCAAAAACTTAGGGTGTTTTGATTATGTCGTTTGTAGAACTTGAACTTAAGATCCTATCCTTCTTCAAAACTTAGGGTGTTTAGTGGTAGTGCGTTTATCATTATTTTTTGTTAACTAATAAACTGTTATTATCAAAGTTATATAAAAGAAAAAAAAAGGGTTGGTTTCTTTAATCTTCATGTATCAAAAGAAAAGTTGGGATTACTTATTTATGTTTATTTTTAAAATAATTTTGTAAAGATTTGAGTTATGAAAGGTTGGCCGATAAGAGCATTCTCAATGGGTTCTCCATATCCATCTTCATTTCTAAAATTTAGAAAAAACATTCAAATAATCACTCCAACCCATTCTCTATCTCCAAACTCCATCTCTAAATTTTTAGTGAAATGATATAAGAAGTCTTCAAATTTAGAGTGTTCCACAATACTCCATTTCCATCTACCCTTCTATAAATTTATATTAGAAATCAATTTTATATTGAAAATAATAAGACAAATGAATATAGATATGGTAATGGAGAATGGGTTGGGGGAGGTTATTAGAAAATGATGTATAAATTAAAGAAATTGTGTTTTTTAGTTAAATTTTAAAGATGAAAATAGAGAACCCATTGAGAATGCTCTAAGCAACTGCCCTTTTCTCCAAACTTCTCGCTACAGAAATGAAAGTAATGATCAGTTGAATACTATAAAGAAGTTGATGATAAAAAACATAACAAAAAAAATATACTGACATGTTAGAAATATCTAATTGATATGCTATGTTTAGCCAAGGGTCTGTTTGTTTATATCTGAATGAAAACCATTCAGATATAAACATCTAATTCATTCAGACTTCAGACTGTTTGGTTTCAAACAAAAAAAAACATTTGAATTGTTAAAGTTATGTCTGAATCATTCAGACTTATTGTTGTTGCTGAATGAGACAGAGGCTCATTTAGATATAACTCATTCAGATCTGAATAAACCAAACAGCCCCTAAGTGGAATAACAACTAATCTATTTATCAAATAGATCACAATATGTACACTAGTTTTTATCATCCGTATAACGGAGGTTGTTTTATATTATTTGTTTTTTAATATTTATTTTATTTTTTTAATATTTTTTTATTGTATGAAAATTAAAATATACTTATGGTTTGATGATAAATTGTTTCACAAATAAATGAGATGTTATAACCCGGTTTAAAAACTATATGAGTTTGATGAGACCCAAGACCCGTTTATTTTTTTACTATAAAATCGGATATTTAATTATAAATTATATATATATATATAATATATATATATATCATTTTTTAAATAAATCATATATTAATTTTTAGTTTATCCCTGCTTTATAGGTTTTTTTATTGTCACACCCCACTTTAGGGCCTAGGCGTGTGACCATAAGTTGGTACCTGTTTTGTAAATAAATCAGAGTTGCGGGTTTTATTTCAGCGGAGTCTTTAATAAAATATTATTACTTTGAAAACTTATTAAACTCTCGGGTTTAAATACCCGTTCAATGTTTCAAATACATTTCTTTCGAAAACATATTTCTTTTATAATATTTTGAAATAAAATATCTGAGCCATCAGATAGCATCTAATGACTATAACTCCAATCTTCTATTCCTCTTTGCTTGCATAGTCTAACCTTTCTTGTTTCCCTGTAACATGGGGGGGAAATACGTCAGCACAAAGCTGGTGAATAACGCTGACTCTAAAATCTCTTTTCAATACCTTTGTGAAACCAACAACAATACCTTTGTGACTATTCATTAGGCACCCAACTACATTGGGATCAAATTACCCTAAGTACCATGTACAATTAATTATATACACAATATCATTTCTCTGAACAGTCCCGTAGACCTTTAGAGGCATGTTGATGATATGCATGGCCTCGGGGAAATGCCGAGTCACCATGTATGTTTGGATCCAGACACATGTATACTCTTAATCAGAGTTTCTATTTCTTATTATTGTACACAAAGTTTTAAGGATTTGTAAATCCTATGCAAACATTCAGACTCATTATAAAAGGTTTGGGGGCGTATTCACCTTGTCTGTTTATAATCAGTTTCTGATACTGATTCCTGTTTTCTGTTCTCTTCTTCTTGTTTTGTTACCATCGGACCTATAGTACGAGAATAACATTTGTATAAACAACTAGATCATCGATCTAGCTTTAGACCTTTAGTCTGTTTTTGTATAGCTTTAACCTTGATAAAAGCATTTGTTTATTCAAAACATTTTGGACCTTTAGTCCCTTTGTTTGTTTATCATTAACACACGATGTTTCTTCTTCAAGAAGAAAACATTACTTTATAATATTATATTTCTTAACAATAAAGAAATACTATTCAATTATATCTCTTGAATAAACTTGCTTACATTTCTTAATCAAGAAGAAACTATATTTTAATTATAACCTTTGTTTAAGAAAAGTTATTTTATTCTTAATCGTAATCAAGGTTCGGGCTATACCCTCGACTATGGTCTAAGCTATTTATAATAATAAAATAATAACTTAGGCAGAACTCCTTACCTCGCACGGTATTCGGAGTTTAGATATTCCTAAGTTTATACGAGCAGCACTTCTACTCTATAACGCACGTTTATCGAGGCGTTCTTGATCCACCTTCCTTGGCACGCAAATCGAGGCAATGTTCGGTCGCCGGGTCGTGCACGTACTTCGAGGCGGAACGTCGGGTTATTTTTGGATGGCACGCACTACAAGGAAAACACCGGGTATTTGGCATGGATTACGAGGTGATGATTTGTCGGGTCGGTGGCACGCAAAACGATGTTCGGCACGCAAACCGAGGTAGAGAGAGAATGTAAATTCTAGAGAGAGAGAGTAAATGTGTGTGTGCAAATGCCGTGAGCCTCCCTATTTATAGCCAAAATTGGATCCTATCGCGATACGCGATAGGCTCCTTTCTCGTGTTCATCGCGTATCGCGATGACACATGTCATCAGGCGTCTGCCACGTGTCGCCACGTGGCCTGACACGTCTGACACGTCTACCACGTGTCGCCACGTGGTCTAACACGTTCTGCCACGTGTCCTGTCATGCTGACACGTGTCACCAGAGTGTGACACATGTTGATGCGTCATCACGGCCCATTGCGATA
>NW_027502489.1:0-42089 GCF_021521415.1 Bidens hawaiensis | reverse complement strand
GTGGCGTTAATCGTGGCGCTACGGGGGCGCTAGCGCGAATAAACATGCAGGCGTGAGCCTGTGTAGCGGGAGAAGAGAGAGAGGAGCTTGTTGAATTTTAGAAAAAAGAGCCGTTTAAAAGATTGAACCACTGTCACCTGCCACCACCCATCTGGTTAATCTGCACAAGAACCCTAGAATCCGCCCCAATCTTTGATTTTAAAAAAGTCATGTTCGATTTCGATAGTAGAAACGAACGTGATTGGAATCAATTGGTGTGATTAAATACCTTTATTGATGCTTGTTTCGATACCGTCTTTTGGCCGGAGAATACACAACCAACGAAGATGACGGCATAACAGAGAGAGATGGGGATCTACTGAGTCAGGGGAATCAGTTTGAGGCTATGAGTTTAACTGTTGTGTCAGTTGTCGGTTTCGGTCATGATTTGGGTGTTTCGTTATCGCCGGAAAATGCGTGATTGGTGACCGGAGTGACGTCGGAAGTTCAGAACAATTGTGTGAAGCTCAGTTTGAGATTACGAGTCAAGTTTTTGTTATTAATTATCAGTTTCCGTCATGATTTGGGTGTTTGTTTCTCGCCAGAAAACACATGAGAGGTGACTAGAGTGATGCCGGAAGTTCAGAAAAATTGTGTGAAGCTCGGTTTCAAATTATGGGTCAAACGATGGTATTAATTGTCGGGTTCGGTCATTATTCGGATGTTCAATTCTCGCCGAAAAATGCGGTGAGAGGTGGCGGTCGTGGCGCTGGAAAGACTAAAGGAGACATGGGGGACGAGAACAGATGCAAACTTGTTCAATCTTTTAATTCGCTGGAGCCCCTTGCTGGAGCCCCTCCACACCAGGGCCAGGGGCTATAAACGGGGCTCCAACACCCCCCTTATCCAGTTTCTCTCTCTGCCACACGTCATAATATTATGGTTGGAGCCCCCATTAAAAGCCCCCCACACCCCTCAGCCTAACACTATATGGTCATTTCAATGTAAAAGAAGATCTAGTTGGTCCATACTTATTTTAAAATTTTTTATTCTGTAAGGAATTACATGGTAAAATATTATATCACATTAATATAAAACCAATGGCGGATCCAGCATACAAACGGGTGGTTCCCCGGAACCACCCGAGTTTCGAAATAATAGTGTACGGATTTATAGAAGACGCGTAGGAACCACCTAAAAAAAATTCCTGGATCTCCGCCACTGTATAAAACAAAACCTAGTATTTTTTAACATCTCTTGTCTCGTTTTCATGTATTTAAACTTTTAATGTTGACACATGTAAGATCAGATCAACTCATTTTAATAATTTATTATTGAGGCAGTCAAAATCTATGATATTATTATTATTTAAAAAAGAAAGCTTTTAAGTCCACACTGCCGACAATGGAAACCAAGATCCAAATCATTTTATTTTAAGATGGCCCATCAACAACCAGATTTCAATCAACTTGTTCTCACCTTTAATTCTCCCACTCAAGATCCAAATATGACACCAACTTCCCATTAACAGATCCATCAAAGGTTTCTACTTTTTTACTCCAAGTTTCCTCATTTCAAGACTCTTGATGTACTATTTAATTGTTTCTTCTTGTGATCTTTGATGTGTTTGTTTTCATGGGTTTTTGAAATCTTGAATCTTTATTCAACTTCTGAATCTTTCTGACACATGGTTTTTGATGTTCATGTTCATTTGCTTTCTATTTGTGGAAAGTATTTGTTGACTTTATGAGTCAAACTGCTAAAATTGATCTTTTTTTGTGTGTACCCAAAGTGGGCTTAATTTTGTATCAGGTGGATTCAGTTAAAGTTAACTGAAAACATGAATCTTGATAGATTATAGGTAGTTGCTAGTAGTTAGTCAATCTACAATAGAAATAAACAAAAATTAATTAACTTGTCAATTTTGATACATTATAACATGATAACACAAACATTAAGGCTGAGGGGGTGTGGGGGGGCGCGAGAGGGGGCGCGAGTGGGGGCTCCAGCCAATAATATTGTGACGTGTGGCAGAGAGGAGAAACTTTGATAAGATGGGTGTTGGTTTGTGGTGCTCGCGCCCCTGGCCCTGGTGTGGAGGGGCGCGAGAGGGGGGCGCGAGCGGTTTATTTTTTTATTTTTTTATAAATGTATTAAAAAAACGTATTATTAAAAAAACAAGAAATTATTTAAAAAAACACACATTTTTTTGAAAATTCATAATAAAAAAAAACATACTAAAAAATTAAACAAACAATAATATTTAATAATAAAACTAATCTAATACAAGATCATCTGGTCGCCTCGCCCACAAATGTTCAACCAACTCATGAAGAAGCAAATCATCCTCTTCGGAGGAGTCGGAATCAGACGAGTACGACGACATAATTTTTAAAAAAAAAAATTGGGACGATGGTTGTTTTTGGATTTTTTTTTGAAGTTGTGGTAATTGATTTATATGAAATGGGTTATATATAGGAAAAAAATTTTTGGGTTTTATAAAGGAGTTTGGGATATTATATATGAGTTTGGAGATTGAAGTTTGTGCTTGATATGGTTAAAATGGGTTGATTTAGGGGTACTTATATAGGATTTTGTAAAGGTTTTTTTAAAAAAAAACCCGAGCTCAACGGCTCTTTTGGGTGGGCCCACCAGCTTTTCCTCTCTCTTCTCCCGCGATCACCTTGCGCCCGCCTGGAAATCCGCGCTCCGCGCCCCCTCCTCGCGCCTCGGTGGTGTGGTTGCTCGCGCCCCGGGGCGCGAGCGGATGGCCTCACGCGCCCTTTCTCGCGCTCCACACCCCTCAGCCTAAGAGATTATAAGGTGAAAAGCTTGTTCATATTTTAATTCTAAAAGTCAAAGTTTGACCTTTTGTAGAGTGTTTTTTAGCCATGTCGAGAAGGCCTGGAAAACGCGGCGCGTCGGTTTGTGGTGGGGGTGGGAGTAATCCACTTGGAGGGATTTTTCATTCAAAATCAAAAACTAATCCTTTACTATCAATTGTTCTTGTGTTACTGGTAAGTTAATAATCACTCATTTATATAAGTTTAATATATACAAATAAACCTGATTTGATTATTTTGTATAATACAGGGAACAGTTCTTGTGATTGGCTGTGTTTTTAAAGGCTCAGGTTTGTACTAATCTAGATTCTTGATTGTTTGGTTTAAGAGGGTGTTTGGATCACAACTTCAAACAGTTTAAACACATCCAAACACTATCTTATACAACTCGTATTCTGATTATGTTTATTAAAGTATTGAATATCATATACTCACTTTCAAAGAGAACTGTAAACGGGACCCAGGCTGAGCTAGGTTGGGCTGTGCTTGGCTCGCTTATCTTAACAGTCTGAATTGTTGAGCGCGGCTCATAAAAAGCTCGAGCCAGCTCGATTTCTATTAAAAAAATTCTTTTATATTTGTACACGTATTTATACATATAGAAAAAAATTTGTAATATTTTTAACGTACACATTATGCATAAACAATAAACTACAAATTTATAATTTATATGTATTAAAATTTGGGTTTATGGTTTCATATATCCTCAAACTTTTCGTTTATTTCTTAAAAAGTTCATTTATATTCTTACATATATTGATATATACACAAAGAAAAGTAATATCGTTAACATACACATAATGCATAATTGATAAACTACAACATTCATAATCGACATATCATAAAATTTGGTTGTAGTTTATGTATATTAAAATATGGGCTTTAATTTAAACGAGCCAACGAGCAAGCATAACGAACCAACAAGCAAGCATAACAAACCTAATGAGCGAGGCATCGCTTAGCTTAGCTTACCTTGAATTGGCTCGTTTACAAACACACGAGCTGCATTCGAGCGAGCCATGAGCCGAGAGCTTTTTGAACAGTCCTACTTCAAATCGCACAAACACACCTAAATGTATATGCATATTCCTTATGCAGGTGGATCCGGGGACTATAAAACATTAGCAAGATTGAAGGTAAGCTCAAAATCTTTCAAAAATATAGGTAATTAATAACATTCTTATCATATAACCACTCACAATTTAACCATCTCAGGTGACTCTAGTTGCACATATGATGTCCATATGGCAATACCAGTACTAAAGAAAACATATGGTGACAGTATGCACAAAGTGTTACACGTGGGGCCCGACACATGCTCGATAGTATCACAACTAACAAAAGAAAAAGACACTGAAGCATGGGGCGTAGAACCCTATGATATTGAGGAATCTGATGTGGCATGCAGAAGTCTTGTGAGAAAGGGGCTTGTTCGGGTTGCTGTTATTAAGTTTCCTTTGCCATATCGAGCTAAATCGTTTTTCACTTATTATTGTTTCTGATTCGGTTGATTATTTTATCACCTAAATATCTTAACAAAACGCTTCCGGATTTGGCAAGGGTTTCTGCTCAAAACCTTGTTATATTTACAGGTAAGTTTATATAAATAGTGAATTAATGTTTGATCTGTGAATTCTGAGTTCTGTTATTTTCGGGTTGTTTAGGTAGACCTAGTAGTTCAAAGGCTAATAATCCGCATACATCAAGATTTGGACCGCCCGGTAGCCAGCAAGTTTAATAATGTGGTTTATGGGTCAATAAGATTGGGTTGAAATGAGTCACTTTGTAGTACGGGTCAGCAGGACAAGGCTCTGTTGACCTAAGGCTGTAAATGAGCGAGCCATGGTAGGCTTGGGTTATTTATTTTTAAAAATTTTATACATATTTTTATAACTATTTAAATGGCACATTTTGTGAAGGCTAAAATGCGGAGCGCGTCATGGTGGGCCCGGTTTTTCGTTCAGACAAGCCTCGAGGAGACCGAAACCGCAACCAAAAAAGTTTGAACAGGCTGCTGCCAAGAGTTCATACAAGCCAAAATGCCAAGTTTTTCACTTGAATTCATACCATTGATGGTGAGATGCTAACTATTCATATAGATGTAGCTCTGTTGCTCTTGTTCTTGGTTCAATTTTGGTGGAAGATGTTGATGTCATCACCACCCTTATGCTGTTATTTATACCAATTCATTACAAATTCATGAACCCATCTCAATAGTTGTATAATTATTATTCATTTAAAGACAAAGAACAGTACCAAGCGTTTAAGTTCTTTTCTGCCGTTAACCCTTTGGAAGGGGTCTCTGTCCGGTGTAAATTGTGTTTTACACAGAATAATGAAAAACCCTATGATGTATTACTATTGACAAATGTTTATTGAAGTACAAATTATAGAAAATATAACTTAATTATATCTTTTAACTATGATAATTATATAATAATAAATCTCAGCTAATACATTCTCTCTAACAAAGTGATGTCATCACAGTAACCAAAAAAAGTTGGTTGATAATATCCTGGCTACTCAGCTTCTATATATTTTTTAAAACTTATATTACACATACTCACTTTCATATATATGAAAGATAAAGACAGCATTAAAGGAGGAGGTGTGATTTGATTTTTGGATTGGGATCACCATGATCTGACCATTCCAATCCAAAGGGAGGGGTTTGCTTGATCTGGAATATTTATTGAAGTTAGATGTCAAATCTTGGCTGTTTTGTTGTAAGAATTTTGGCCTCATGAGGGACTACATTATATGCTACATTGTGTATTCAATGAATCAATGCATGATGGTTTGACCAATTTTCATTATAAGTCCAACCATAATTACCTATATGTAAGTTATATCTATAAAAATATGTGAATCCATTTAAACAAGTGTAATGAATATGTAAACGTTTGTTACATCTAACAATTACACTATTCACAAATACATGTAAACGTTCGTTACATATATTTTAATAGTTGACTGACATAATTTTTTTTCATAGAAATAACTCAAGTATAATAAATACGAAAATAAAAGTAAAATATTTTAAATGTGTGTGAATTTAGAATGGTCTTGATAGAGCATTCATTTCATACCTTATAACTCAAGAACGACTTTATATAACTCACGAAGAGATGAGAACATGATTTTTGGAATAAAACTCTACAATATTATGGAACCACAACATAACTCAAAAGCGAGATCAATCTCTCATAACCCTAAAATGAATTCTTTAGGGTTTATAGAGAATTTATTACAATTAGAAACAAACACATACTTCTATTTACTATTAAATAAAAATCATTCTCTATCTAACAAATAACTATCTCTAATTTCAATAATTAATTAGTTACTGAGATCGATGAGATAGATCCATTAGCTCCAACGGCCCTACCTTCCTGACCCATAGCTCGGTTGAGAAGTAACTAATAGCTCGGGTTTGGGAATTAACCCCGACAATAATATGTCTCAATGTTTATTTAAATTCTCATTTGTTTTTAAAGCAAATTCTCATGGGTGAAGATCCACTTAGATAACCAACTAATTTCTTTATCGGTTTATTAACAATATTTTGATAATTAAAAGTGTGAAAAGGTAGGTGTTAATCGCTTGTTCAACGTAGTATTTATTTTCAAAATTCAAACAATGTGCCGGACACCGACAAAAAAAACACGCAAGAAATAAACAAAATAATTAACGTAGTCATTTATTTAATTGTAAATAAAATAATATACATATTCTAATAAAGTAAAATAATTATAAACATGTGTTAGTTTTGTGGTAATCCTTACAATTTTTTCCCTCAAAGAACTAATATATGTCATCAATTAATAATTATTCACTTTTTTTTTACACTCCATTTATATTATGTCTATAACATGGTTAAATTATTCAATTTTCTTTAAACTCTATTTATATTATATCTACACACTTTTATAAAAATAAATATTTACATATTATACTACTATACATTGTTAGCATATATTTACAACATACTTGGTGAAATACAAAAAATAACAATTTGTGTTTGTTAAATATTGAAAAGAATATAATTTTAAATATTATTAACATATTGTACTATGTATATTGTTGAAGATTGTAAATAAATAAATAAAAACTTTAATATTCTTTCAATTTATGAAGTAATATTTTTAAATCATTAAATTATAAATATATGCTTAATAGTTTATCCATTTTTTATAAATAATGCCATTTATCTATTGTTTTTTTTACATTGTCATTTAATTTATATATTATAAATATATGATTTAAATCAATCTATTTATTTTTTCGGTTAATTTAATAAACTATACATATATGTGTTAATTGTAAGGATGATATATGTGACACCTGCGCAATCCGACCCGACCCAGGTACCCGTTTCGAATCCGATTCTTCTTTTTATGATTTAAATTTGATTATTAATCTTTGTAAATTTAACATTAAATAAATGATATTACTTATTAATAATAATAATTTTCCTTTCCGCCATCCCGCCTCTTTCTCTCTCTTGTCGCTGTCCCTTTCTTCCTTCTCTCCGCCGTCCCGCCTTCCTCCTTCTCTCTCTTTTCGCCGTCCCGCCTCCTTTTCTCCTTTGTCGCCGTCCCGCCCCTTTTTCTTAACCCTTGAGCCTTGAAACCCTTTTTCTCTTAACTCTTTGCTTGTCCTTTGGTTCTTCCCGCCTAAGGATGTCTGCGCAGCTCCACGCGCCAGACTCTTTGCAAGGAAGCCCTGCGCGAAGACCAGTTGTTCCTGCGATACGCGAGGGCGAACTGTTCTCGCAGCGCGCCAAGAATCGTAGTTCTTCTCGCAGCGCGCTAAGAACGGTAGTTCTTCCCGCGACGCGCTAAGAATTGTAGTTCTTCCCGCGGCGCGCTAAGAATTGTAATTCTTCCCCGCGGCGCGCTGAGGATTGTAGTTCTTCCCGCGGCGCGCTAGGAATTATTCTGTCTGCCTTCGCCCTCGCGCGTTCAGCTTTCTCGCAGCGCAGCAGCCTTCTCGCGCTACACTTGTATCTTTTCTTCTGTTTATCCAGCCTATTTGCTTTTGTGATATCTTATCTTCTGTGCTGTTGACCTAACCTGCCTTATGTCTGAAAAGCCACTTTCGGCGCAGCATGCGCACCAACCCTATTGCTTGGCAGAAAAAGTGACTGACATTATCTTTTGAGATCTGCTTTTCCAGAACCTTTACCTGACACCTCCTTTGCTTTATTCTGTTCCTGTCAGCCTTTTTCCCTTGTTCCCTGCAGCTACCATATCTTTTTGATATCTTTTACTTTTCTGATCTTTTGCTTTTTGATATCTTTTGCTTGATTCTGTAGAAGATCTTTTCCCCTTTTCTAGGGATTGTGTTCCCTAGGGTTTGCCTATAAATAATACTATTTTCTTGTTATTTAACACTACACACACAAACACTTAATTTCCTTCTCCTTGCCCTCTGCCGTTGTTCCTCAGCCGCCTCCTCTCTTTGCCTCCGTCTTCTCTTCTGTTCTGCCCGGAATCTCGGTAAATTTATAATATAAATATATATATTTTATTTTAATTTGTTTAACTAACAGCAATCGATACTTAAGACATAAAACAAATCGTTAAACCAATAAACTTGTATTTATAGGTTAACTTGTGCTTGTTTCTTGCATTATCTTTCAACATACCTTTTTCAGGTGAGTAATCTCGTACCTAATCCCTTTTTATTTTTAACGTTTTGGGATGTTCATGTGTTCGTACAAACTTGAGTCTTAAACTTGTTTATGAACTTTCGTCGCGCAGTATCCCATGTGTTATGGACGTTTACTTGGCTGTTTATTTGTATGTGTGAATCATTAACCGCTTTGTTCGGGCCTATTCCGAAGTTTTCATGGATCCATTAGATGAACACGGGAGACCTATCGTTTACGGTTTTCTTTTGTTTACACGTGCACAGATGATTTCTTGTTTTTGTGCTCAATTGGGAGCACGGATTGAACTATGAGCTATGATCTATTTAGGCTTGATCACAATCTGATACACCCTTGTTAAACACCAGATTTACACATGTTGCGCGCAGATCTATTATTATCTATTTATATCTATTAAACTTGATCTCTCACCGACACCGCAAGTGTTGACGTTTTATTTTAACACATGTTCAGGTTCGCAGTAGCTGCATTCGGAGCTTGAGGACACATAGGATGTTTGCTTTTATTTTGGACCTAGTTTAAAATGTAACAAGACAAGTTTATGTTATTTGAATATTTTGAATTATAATTTATGTTATCTTGTGATTGCGTTGCGCGTGCGCGATAAATGTGTATTAATAAATATTGACATCAAATAGTGTCACGAGTAATGAAACAATATGTGGCGCCCCGATGTATAATCCGCCATCGGTCGGGGTGTTACAGATTGGTATCAGAGCTCCGTGAATTTAGGATAGGTGGTTAGACGTAACGACCTAGAATACCTAAGAGTCCCTTCTCGCGCATGAGAGAAATCTCATGTTCGCGCGCTTATTGTTAATTACTCGTTATTTATAAATATGCTTGCGCATACGCAGCGTATGATTTTATGTTTTCCGCGATCTTTCAAATTTTATTGTTAATTCCGATTTGTTTATTTACATATTCGTTTGTGGGGGATTGAAAATCCAAAAAGTCATGGTGATACATGAATAGTTGACTTTCGATTCCCATTACTTTATGTTTTTACATTGAAGGTTGAAAAGTCATGGTGATACATGAATTGTCGATCTCCAATGTTCGTTTACTTGTATAATTTATATTGAAGATTCGAAAGTCATGGTGATACATGAATTGTCAATCTTCAATGCTCGTTTACTCGGTATTTTAAATTGAGAATTCGGAAAGTCATGGTGATGCATGAATTGTCGATTTTCAATTCGAATTTGTTACCTGTATTAAGTTTGCATTTAAATTCATATTTTACTTCAAAATTTGATAAGCATTTAACTCCGCGAAACAAGCTTTACGACGATATAACTTGCGCTAAAACGATTTCCCATACCAAGATATTAACAAAAATTAAAACTTTTATAGAATGCCTCCGCTATCTCGCCGATTTCAGAGAAGAGAAGCAGCGCGCAGACGTAGGCAGCAACGTTCCCAGGAAATGGCCGCCGCGATAGCCCAAGCCTTAAACCAAAATAATCCCAACCCCTCCGGATACAATATTAAATCCTTTAATGCGGGTAACCCTCCAAAATTCACAGGGCTTGAAGGAGCCACCGTTATGCTACAATGGCTCGAGAAAATTGAGAACACTTTTCTCCATACCCAATGCCCTCCAGACCGACGAACCTTATACGCCTCAAGTGTCCTAGAATCAAGGGCGCTTACTTGGTGGAACGGAGTAGCTCACGCGCGTGGCGCAGAGGCTGCTTCTAGCATGCTTTGGGAGGAATTCAAGGAAATCTTGACGCGAGAGTTCTGCCCTCCCAACGAAGTAAAGCGCCTGGAGAAAGAGTTTTGGAACCTGAAACAGTACAGTGGCGAAGCGCGCGAGTACGCGACGCGCTTCCACGAACTTAGTTTGCTTGTCCCACACCTAGTTACCCCTTCCCGCCGAGCCATCGAGAAGTTTCTTGGGGGTCTTCCCATGGAAATTCAAGATTCTGTATGGGCCAGGAACCCAGCAACCCTCTCTGACGCCATCGAGTTGGCCGCTGTGCTCAGCGACAACCATGTCAGAGCAGGAACCCTGTTCCTGCGGGGAGCTGAAAAGACCAAACCCACCAAGACTGTCCCAGAACCAACAGAAACCAAGCCAGAATCCTCAAACCATAACAACCTCAAGCGTAGGCGCAAAGCCTATGCGCTTACCAACCCACCCATTGTCCAGCAACCCGCCTACCAACCTCTAGTACACGCTCCTAACCCACTGTCAACTTACCCAACACCTCCTGTAGTCTACAACTATGCCTTAACCAATCCCGCACTCCCTGCCCCGTCAACTAAGAAACCTTACACAGGAAACCAACCCTTTTGCCCAACCTGTAGACTTCACCACCCACCTCAAGTCCCGTGTCGACAATGTAACCGATGTGGCCGCGTTGGCCACTCTGCTGAGTACTGTAGAGTCCCTTCCGCCAACCCAATCGCGCAAACACCACCAGCCTACCTGCAGAACCCACAACCAACATACCCTAATCCACGACCCAGGTCGTGCTATAACTGCGGTGATCCCAGTCATTTCCGGAACGCGTGCCCGAGACTACAAGTTCAGATTACGCAAGCGAACCCAGTTAACCAAATTTCGAACCAAGTGACGCGTGGCCGAGCTTTTAATATAACCGCGCACCAAGCGCAAGCGAATAATGACGTGGTTAATGGTACATTTTTACTTAACGGACAATATGCATCTATACTTTTTGATACTGGCGCCGATAGAAGTTTTATTTCTCGCGCATTTGAGCAGAAACTCGCGCGACCGCGAGTAAACTTAAACGAAAACTTTTCAGTTGAATTGGCTAATGGTGAAACTATTTTAATAAACTCCGTGATCAAAGATTTCACGCTTAACCTTAACGAAAACGATTTTCTGATCGACCTCATCCCCATGCCGCTTGGAAGTTTTGATGTGATTATTGGAATGGACTGGCTCTCGCATAATCGCGCCGAAGTTATTTGCGCCAAAAAGATGATTCGCATTCCTCGAGAAAATGGTGATCTGCATGTCTACGGCGAGAAACCCTCTAACGGTCTTAAACTGATGTCATGCTCTGAAGCCCGAAGACTTTTGCGGAAGAAATGTGTCGCTTTCTTAGCCCATGTGGTCAAACCCGATGAAGGAAAGAAGAAACTTCGCGAAATCCCCATCGTGCGTGACTTTCCTGATGTCTTTCCCGATGATCTTTCTGGTTTACCTCCCGCTCGGGAAGTCGAGTTTCGTGTTGATCTTGTCCCTGGTGCTTCCCCCGTAGCCAAATCTCCTTATCGTCTTGCACCCGCTGAGATGCAAGAATTTGCAAGCCAACTTCAGGAGTTGACCGCTAAAGGATTCATTCGCCCTAGCTCTTCGCCCTGGGGTGCTCCGGTGTTGTTCGTTAAAAAGAAAGACGGTTCGTTTCGCATGTGTATCGATTATCGCGAGCTGAACAAGCTCACCATTAAGAACCGGTATCCCTTACCGCGTATTGACGACCTCTTTGACCAACTCCAAGGTGCCTCTTGTTTCTCCAAGATCGATCTCCGTTCTGGCTATCACTAGTTGCGTATCCGCGATGAGGATATTCCAAAAACTGCTTTTCGAACTCGCTATGGCCATTTTGAATTCTTGGTCATGCCCTTCGGTTTAACCAACGCACCCGCTGTCTTCATGGATCTAATGAACCGGGTGTGTAGGCCTTTCTTGGACCGATTCGTGATCGTGTTTATCGATGATGTTCTGGTGTATTCCAAAACCAAGGTCGAGCATGAGCAACATCTTCAGTTGGTGTTGCAAAAGCTTCGAACCGAGCAACTCTTTGCCAAACTCTCCAAGTGTGAATTTTGGTCGGATGAAGTACAGTTTCTTGGTCATGTTGTAAACAAGATGGGTATTCATGTCGACCCATCCAAGATTGAAGCAATCAAGAACTGGATTACGCCATCCACTCCTACCGAAATCCGTTCCTTTTTGGGCTTAGCTGGTTACTACCGGCGATTTATTTCGAACTTCTCAAAGATCGCTTTGCCTTTAACAGCTTTAACGCACAAAGGCAAACCGTATATTTGGGGCTCGAAGCAAGAAGAAGCCTTTCTGACGCTCAAGCAATTGTTGTGTGAAGCTCCTGTTCTAGCTTTACCTAAGGGTACTGACGATTTTGTCGTGTATTGCGATGCATCCAACCAAGGTCTCGGTTGTGTACTTATGCAACGAGGCAAGGTTATCGCTTACGCGTCAAGGCAACTTAAAATTCACGAAAAGAATTATACGACTCACGACCTCGAACTTGGTGCAGTTGTATTTGCCTTGAAAATCTGGAGACACTACCTCTATGGGACTAAGTGCATTATTTACACCGACCATAAAAGCCTTCAGCACATTTTTGATCAAAAGGAACTTAACATGAGACAACGCCGATGGAGCGAACTCATCAGCGATTACGATTGTGAGATCCGGTATCACCCTGGAAAGGCTAATGTGGTAGCCGATGCGCTCAGCCGTAAACCCAGCCAACTTAACTGTATCTTGCCGCGCCTGCAGCTTCGCTTCGCGCCGATCCAAAACGATCTGGAATCGCGCATTCGCGACGCGCAGCGCGCATCGATCAGCAATGGCAACCTTCGCGCCGAGTTAGCGTGTGGCGCGGAAGCGCATTTTGTCCCTAATCTGAGTGGAATTCTCTGCTATCTCAATCGCATCTGGATCCCCATCGATAAGAATCTTCGCTCTGTCATACTGAGTGAAGCGCACAAATCTCGGTATTCTGTTCATCCTGGTGCTGACAAAATGTACAAAGATTTGCGCCTTTCTTATTGGTGGCCTGGTATGAAAAAGGATATTGCTGTGTTCGTAGCTAAATGCCTAACTTGTTCTAAGGTAAAAGCTGAACATCAACGCCCATCTGGTTTGCTCGAACAACCTGAAATTCCTATGTGGAAATGGGAAAGTATAGCAATGGACTTTATCACCAAGTTACCCTTGACCGCAAGCAAACATGATAGCATTTGGGTAATAGTGGATCGATTGACCAAGTCTGCCCACTTTCTGCCCATTCGTGAAACCTACCGTGTTGAGCAACTTGCGCATCTATATGTCAAAGAAATTGTCTGCCGTCATGGTACTCCTTTGAGCATCATATCCGATCGCGATGGCCGTTTTATATCTCGCTTTTGGAAATCTCTCCAATCTGCGTTAGGAACTCGTTTGGACATGAGTACTGCATATCATCCTCAGACTGACGGACAGTCTGAGCGAACCATCCAAACCCTTGAGGATATGCTTCGATCTTGTGTTCTTGATTTTGGAGGTAATTGGGATTCACATCTACCTCTGATCGAGTTCTCTTATAATAACAGCTATCATTCCAGCATCGGTATGGCCCCATTTGAAGCACTTTACGGTCGAAAGTGCCGTTCACCGATTTGTTGGAACGAAGTGGGTGAAGTTCAAATCACAGGACCCGAACTAGTTCAAGAGACAACTGATAAAATCGCCAAGATCCGTGATCATCTGCTGACTGCCAGAAGCCGACAGAAGAGTTACGCAGATCGCAGACGGAAGCCTCTCGAATTTCAAGTTGGTGATCTTGTTCTCCTCAAAGTGTCGCCCTGGAAGGGTGTTGTCCGCTTTGGGAAGAAAGGTAAGCTTGCACCTCGTTATGTTGGTCCATTCAAGATTCTCGCGCGCGTAGGAAAAGTTGCCTACAAACTTGACCTGCCGCCCGCGCTCAGCAATGTGCATCCAACTTTCCATGTATCCAATCTCAAGAAATGTTTAGCTGACGAAAACCTTCACATACCACTTGATGAAGTTCAAGTTGATGAGTCTATGCATTTCGTTGAGAAGCCTGTTGAGATTATGGATCGCGAGGTAAAGCAAACCAAGCGCAGTCGCATTCCTATTGTTAAAGTTCGTTGGCAGTCCAAGCGCGGAGCCGAGTTCACTTGGGAAAGGGAAGATCAGATGAAGATCAAGTACCCGCACCTTTTCTCTGCGCAACCTACTTCGAGATAAATTTCGGGACGAAATTTCTTAAAGTAGGGGAGACTGTGACACCTGCCCAATCCGACCCGACCCAGGTACCCGTTTTCGAATCCGATTCTTCTTTTTATGATTTAAATTTGATTATTAATCTTTGTAAATTTAACATTAAATAAATTATATTACTTATTAATAATAATAATTTTCCTTTCCGCCATCCCGCCTCTTTCTCTCTCTTGTCGCTGTCCCTTTCTTCCTTCTCTCCGCCGTCCCGCCTTCCTCCTTCTCTCTCTTGTCGCCGTCCCGCCTCCTTTTCTCCTTTGTCGCCGTCCCGCCCCTTTTTCTTAACCCTTGAGCCTTGAAACCCTTTTTCTCTTAACTCTTTGCTTGCCCTTTGGTTCTTCCCGCCTAAGGATGTCTGCGCAGCTCCACGCGCCAGACTCTTTGCAAGGAAGCCTGCGCGAAGACCAGTTGTTCCTGCGATACGCGAGGCGAACTGTTCTCGCAGCGCGCCAAGAATCGTAGTTCTTCTCGCAGCGCGCTAAGAACGGTAGTTCTTCCCGCGACGCGCTAAGAATTGTAGTTCTTCCCGCGGCGCGCTAAGAATTGTAATTCTTCCCGCGGCGCGCTGAGGATTGTAGTTCTTCCCGCGGCGCGCTAGGAATTATTCTGTCTGCCTTCGCCCTCGCGCGTTCAGCTTTCTCGCGCGCACAGCCTTCTCGCGCTACACTTGTATCTTTTCTTCTGTTTTATCCAGCCTATTTGCTTTTGTGATATCTTATCTTCTGTGCTGTTGACCTAACCTGCCTTATGTCTGAAAAGCCACTTTCGGCGCAGCATGCGCACCAACCCTATTGCTTGGCAGAAAAAGTGACTGACATTATCTTTTGAGATCTGCTTTTCCAGAACCTTTACCTGACACCTCCTTTGCTTTATTCTGTTCCTGTCAGCCTTTTTCCCTTGTCCCCTGCAGCTACCATATCTTTTTGATATCTTTTACTTTTCTGATCTTTTGCTTTTTGATATCTTTTGCTTGATTCTGTAGAAGATCTTTTCCCCTTTTCTAGGGATTGTGTTCCCTAGGGTTTGCCTATAAATAATACTATTTTCTTGTTATTTAACACTACACACACAAACACTTAATTTCCTTCTCCTTGCCCTCTGCTGTTGTTCCTCAGCCGCCTCCTCTCTTTGCCTCCATCTTCTCTTCTGTTCTGCCCGGAATCTCGGTAAATTTATAATATAAATATATATATTTTATTTTAATTTGTTTAACTAACAGCAATCGATACTTAAGACATAAAACAAATCGTTAAACCAATAAACTTGTATTTATAGGTTAACTTGTGCTTGTTTCTTGCATTATCTTTCAACATACCTTTTTCAGGTGAGTAATCTCGTACCTAATCCCTTTTTATTTTTAACGTTTTGGGATGTTCATGTGTTCGTACAAACTTGAGTCTTAAACTTGTTTATGAACTTTCGTCGCGCAGTATCCCATGTGTTGTGGACGTTTACTTGGCTGTTTATTTGTATGTGTGAATCATTAACCGCTTTGTTCGGCCTATTCCGAAGTTTTCATGGATCCATTAGATGAACACGGGAGACCTATCGTTTACGGTTTTCTTTTGTTTACACGTGCACAGATGATTTCTTGTTTTTGTGCTCAATTGGGAGCACGGATTGAACTATGAGCTATGATCTATTTAGGCTTGATCACAATCTGATTATACCCTTGTTAAACACCAGATTTACACATGTTGCGCGCAGATCTATTATTATCTATTTATATCTATTAAACTTGATCTCTCACCGACACGCAAGTGTTGACGTTTTATTTTAACACATGTTCAGGTTCGCAGTAGCTGCATTCGGAGCTTGAGGACACATAGGATGTTTGCTTTTATTTTGGACCTAGTTTAAAATGTAACAAGACAAGTTTATGTTATTTGAATATTTTGAATTATAATTTATGTTATCTTGTGATTGCGTTGCGCGGTGCGCGATAAATGTGTATTAATAAATATTGACATCAAATAGTGTCACGAGTAATGAAACAATATGTGGCGCCCCGATGTATAATCCGCCATCGGTCGGGGTGTTACAATATATATCAATCACTTTCAAATATAATAAAGTTTATCATATTAAAAACATTTGGCTCAACTTTGTTACTGGTAAAAAATGGGTAATCTGAATATTTTTAAAATTTTGAAATGCAAATAGATTTATCGTCAAACTTGTTACGTATTCAAAGTTTTGACTTGAAAATGTAAAACAATTGACAATTAGAATTTTAAATGTGATTGAGTTTCGAATTTATTTTTAAGGACATTTTAGAAAATAGTCATAAGATTCGGGATTTTGCACATTGAGTATTTTTTACATGACTATTATAATTTAAGAAAAATTGACAAACACTTCCGACATGCCACATCAGGGTCTATCAATTCTTTTAACTTTTATCAAATTAGAAAAAATTTATGTCAGCATTGACTTTTCTTTGAATAATGATCAGAATGTTGTATGTGAAACATGTCGTACAAAATTATGCTTAAGTGAAGCAAAACATTCACAAAATTGAACGGGTTAACATGTTATGTTTCTTCAATTGCCAAAGTCGAGAAGCCCTTCAAAATTATCAAAATCTTTTATATGGTGTAGCTAAAAACTATTATTATATGCGAAGTATTCCCCGAAATTGATTCATAACCAAATTTCTTTCAGTAATACATATATGATATTGAGAATAAATTTTCAATAGATAGAGTGTTATTGGGTATGTTTTGCATGTGCATTATTTGTTTTTAATAAGTTCATTTTTTTTGAAAAAAAATCATTTTGTGATATAAATAAAATCAATTTATGTATAATGATACAAACATATAGATGTAATACATTTTTCTATATGCATTATGGATTGCTTTATTTGTAACTTAATTATATAAATTATCATGGGCTCTAAAGCTAGTTTTAAAAATATACTAACAAAATTGAGTGGATACTCACGTATGAAACACATGGCACTCGATTTTCATTTCGTCCGTGAAAAGGTACGTGAAAAATGCATGAGGGTTACACACGTTAATGGAGATGATCAACTAGCCGACGCCCTAACAAAACCATTACTGCGTCCTCGTTTCCAACAACTCACATCCAAGATAGGCCTTCCTTTACGGACTCGATCTTTACAAATTCATTGATGGCTCTTATCCCTCTCCACCCTCCAGGCCTTCACTACAGAAAAAGATGGCTCGGTTACTCCTCATAAGGAATATTCGAATTGGTTCCGACAAGATCGCCTCCTCTACGGTGCTTTTGTTGGCAGCCTCTTTCCTGAAATTATCCCCAATGTTACTACCGCTAAAACATCCCTTGAAGCATGGACCATTCTAGCCAACACATATGCCTCTGCTTCACGAGGTCACATTAAACAACTTCGACACCGCTTGAACCAAAGTTCCAAAAACCCTACACAATCCATTACTGATTATCTACAAGCTGTTAAAAGTATTGTAGATGAGCTATCAATCCTTGGTAAAAAGCCTGACCAAGAGGATGTCACTGACATCATTCTCAATGGCTTAGACCAAGAAAGCTATAAACCCATAATTGAAGGTATCCATGGCCGGGACACTCCCATTACCTTCAACGAGTTACATGAGAATTGTGAAATTTCGGGTCACTTTTGTATTTGTTTATTATGTAAACCAACCCGTTTTGTAAACCAAAACCTTAGATATAATCAAAATGATGGATTTTATGTTACATTATTGTTTTATACTTGTCGGGTCTCACAAACACCATTTTCGATCCCTAAAATGGCCTTAAAACGCTTAAAAACAACTCCGGGGGCTAAAACTACCAATTTTGAAAGTTCAAAATTTCCACCAGGTGACCTTAGCGCCGCACTAAGGTCAAGGGCAGATACCTTAGCGCCGTGCTAAAGGGAGTCTGCACCAGAACTCGTTTTTTGTTGTTTTTATGCAAACATGTGACTTAAACCAACCCATTTTCATGCAAGACTCTTTATGCTTGACCCTTTCAACTTACCCTATATATACATGACCATTTCCTCTCATTTTACCCTGCTATAACTCCTAAATCTCTCTCAAATACAAAGATATTAAGGTTATTTTCTTAGTGTTCATGAAGGTTTGACTTCTAAAAGTCAAACTGAGTTAAATCTTTCATTCTAATTAGCTTATGTAGTCTTATTAATACTTGAATATGGTTGTACAACATATATATAATATACCCCCTTGTTACCTTTGGCGGTTACTTCTCCGGTCTCGATCGGTGAGGTTTCGGACCTCGTAAGGCAAGGCTTCATGGAGGACTTCGTGTCCTTGGTATGTATATATATATATATACTTATATAACTTGTTTATACATACTAAACATGCTTAACTTCTGCTCATTTTAGTTTGTTTGTCATATTTACAAGTTTCATGGTTAAGGGTTCTAAGAGTCTAGCCTCGGTTTAACCGTAAATAGCTCTAGCCGTAAACCGAACTTTGTTTACTAGTTTTTGTTAAATACTTGTTTAAACATGTTTAAAGTTAGATTTAAGTTTATAAAATCATTTTTATAAGTTCTATGGTTATGGGTTTGTAGAATCTTACCTCGGTTTTAACCCGAACCAAGATTCGAACCGAAAACCGAACTTTTGTTTAAAGATTTTATTGTTAACCTTTCGGTTATAAAACTTAAGTATTTTCATTTGTAGATTATTATACAAGTTCTTTGATATTTGGGCATGTGGAAACCATCTATGAACTTATTGTGAGATGGAAACCGAACTAAACCGATTTTCACTCGCTTAAGACACACAAGTGTGTTTTTAGCTATCAAGACTTGTATATTTCTTTAAAAATAGTTTACAAACTGATTTTAATTATTTTCTTAAGTACTTGGAAATGTTGGGTCCAACTTGATCTTATAACAAAGTTACAAACGGACCAATAATTGACCCGTCTACCATAACTCAAGCCCTCAAAAACCCCTCTTGGCGAAATGTCATGAATGAAGAGTTCAACGCCCTTCAAATCAACAAAACATGGACTCTAGTTCCTCCCAGTTCTGCCCAAAATCTTGTTGGATGCATGTGGGTCTTTCGCACAAAATTCAAACCTGATGGTTCAATCGATCGCCTAAAGGCACGCCTTGTTGCCAAGGGGTTTCACAAACGCCCGGGAATTGATTATGTTGAAACCTTAAGTCCCGTCGTTAAACCCGCCACCTTACGTCTCATTCTATCCCTAGCCGTGTCACACAATTGGAATCTTCGACAACTTGACATAAATAACGCCTTTCTTCAAGGCACTCTAAACGAGGATGTATACATGGCACAACCGCCCGGATTTATAAATCCCTCATTTCCTTCCAATGTTTGCAAACTACATAAAGCCATTTATGGTCTTCGTAAAGTTTCTCGTGCTTGGTATGAAGAACTTAAAACCCACCTTCATTCCCAAAATTTCAAACCCGCCATTTCTGACTCCTCTCTCATCATCCACACCTCCGGCCACTCTCCCATATTCATTCTTGTATATGTCGATGACATCATTGTCACCGGCCCATCTTCTCCTACCATTGATGCTTTCATCTCCTCTCTTGCTAAAAAGTTTTCCCTCAAAGATCTTGGTACCTTATCCTATTTCTTAGGTGTCGAGGTCCTTCTCCACTCCCATGGTCTCCTCTTATCACAACCTAAATACATCAATGATATCTTACAACGTGCCAAAATGAGTGATTGTAAGCCGGCATCCACACCTATTACTTGCTCCAAACATCTCACAATGAATGATGGAACACCGCTCTCATCACCTTCCGATTATAGAACCCTAGTTGGAGCACTACAATACTTATCACTTACAAGAGCAGATGTTGCATTCACTGTTAGCAAATTATCCCAGTTTATGCATGCTTCAACGTCCGAACATTGGGGTGCGCTCAAACGGCTTCTTCGCTACCTACATGGAACAATAAATACAAGTCTCCTTTTGCGCCATGCATCCCCTCTACAGCTACACGCCTTCACGGATGCCGACTGGGCCGGAGACAAAGACAGTTATCGAAGTACTAGTGGTTATATAGTGTATCTCGATTCAAACCCAATAACAGGGAGCTCGAAACGGCAAAGCACCAACGCCAGGTCTTCCACTGAAGCAGAATTTTGTGCCGTAGCTTCCACTACTGCCGAGGTTATATGGATAAAGTCGTTACTTCAAGAACTAAGGTTCAAATCGGTCAATATCCCAACTATCTTTTGTGACAATTTAGGTGCTACTAAATACTCGGTTAATCCTATTTTTCACTCACGCATGAAACACTTGGCACTCGATTTTCATCTCGTCCGTGAAAAGGTTCATGGAAAATGCATAAGGGTTACACACGTTAACGAAGATGATCAACTAGTCGACGCCCTAACAAAACCATTACTGCGTCCTCGTTTCCAACAACTCACATCCAAGATTGGCCTTGTCTTACGACCGTCTATCTTGAAGGGGCCTATTAAGGATGACAACTATTATAATTCAAATTCAAATTTGAATATCATTCACCGATCACAATCTTCTCAAAGTTAGTATGATTGCATATATCTTTTATTTATAGCAAGTGTGTAAATGTCTTTTAATATGTTTCCTATTATTCATATGTATTGGTTTGTATTAATACCTCATGCAATCATTGAGAAATATCATATTGAAAACAATTCCATTATCTTGTTCCTATTCAAAACTTGTAAGATATGACCTTAACGAATTCATTGGACTTTGGACTTAAAACATATGTACCGTTTTTTTTTCGGAAGGCAACAATTTTGTTAGGGAAACGCGAACTTATGTACCTGAACACATAGTTTTACGTAATCACATGTTTTACATATTTTGTATCAGTCTTGATATAGTATATTTGTAAATTATAAACCACTACCAATCTGATTTATATTTTAACCAATAGCACCTTGTATCTTGCTAGAAAAAAAAATGTGTGTTTATCTGTTTTTTAAGTATATAAAGTCTCTTGAGCAGTGTTTATAAATAACTTGAAAGTTCGTCTCATCATTAATGTTGGTCAATTTCACCAATTTCACTTATTACATTCCCATTTTCATACCTTTATAATCTACAAACATACAACTTAAACCTTCGATATCTCTAACAGCTTAGCTCCGTTTTAAACACAATTTGAATTTTCTTTTGCTAATTTCTCACGTAGAAGAATACAAACCCGAAAATTAACAATTATATCAATCGCAACTACATATAACTATTGTATCCAAACTCCAAAGTTTACTGGAAACTCATTTTTCATTGTTTTCAAACAACATCTTGAATGTTTGGTTTCATTATTTATTAAGCTCAACAAACACTATTCATATAACCCTCATAAATCACAATAAACCCTATATTGCTTTAGTAAAATTAATTATACATATCTCACGGGAAATTAGTTTTATCAATCATTTTTTCTTTGACAAAAGGGTAAGCCGACTTTTATGAAATACTTAAGTCATTCGTAAGATTTACAAAAGATTTCAAGATATTATTTCGAATCAATTTTGTAATTATGATTTAATATAATAATTAAGACATAATTGATACAGAAGATCCATTAATGCTTCAAGTTAACTTCAAACCTAAGCAAACTTTTGAGGGATTTTTTTAAAGGGTTAATGATCCTCCAAATAAGCTACGGGATATACTCGTTTTCTGATCTGGAGAAAACCCTGGACAAACTTTTGAGTTCTTAATAACGATGAATTATATTCTAGCATTCCATCAAATGAAAATTTTCTAACCTTCATATATATTTACCTTATTTGAATAAGAATTAAAAATTAGTAATTCATGTTGTTAAAACAATTAATCTAGTGAAAAATTACGGGATAAAATAATTTTTATAATGATATTGAATTATTCTACAAAGGATCATAGAACTGAGAAGGATGATAAATAATTGTGACATAAAAAACCCTTAAAAAACTTCAAAAATATAAAAAAATCATATCCCAATATATTAATCAAAAAAGAAAAAAGAAACTAAAATGTTTCTACCGTCGTCCTCGTTCAAAAGAAAAAAAAGAATGTTGTTTCTTTTTGTTTATCATTGTGTTTTTTATTTTTTCCGTTATTGTGTCTTTTTTCATCGATATTGTGTTATATTATTCAACAATGTATTATATTTTGCTCAGCATTGTGTTATATTTTGCGATCTATTGGGTCTTCAGATCGCAAAATGCAACACAATGCCGAGTAAATAACACAATATTGAATAATATAACATAATATCGAGAAAAAAAGACGTAACACAATAATAAATACAATGACGTCATTGTGTCTTTTTTTGAACGAGGACGACGGAAAAAACATTTTATTTTACTTTTGATTTATATGTCGAGTTATGATTTTTTTATTGAATATTTTTAAAGGGTTCTTTTTAGGTCAAATCCTTCTCACACTTCACATTTTGATATCCCTTCGTATTTTAACCTAAGCCTACAATCAAATAGTTCTATTAATTGTTAATATTCATAATTTAATAATTATTTCTTTATTTAAGTCAAAATATAAAACAAACAAACAACAAACTGTAATATATTTATGTCAGTCATGTGAAGATTGAGGAGGCTATTGACCATATTTTCGGTGGTTGTAACATCATGAACATTTCGATCCAAATTCATCAAGTGTTCAAAGTTAAAGGATCAAAAATGAAAAATCTTATATCTTGACCCATCGCGATACACGATGGATCAAAATATAACCATCGCGTATAGCGATGGGAAAGTCACAGTACCCCATAATAAAAGGTTTCACGATATGCGATTCCTTAAAGCCGCAACGTCATCGCGTATTGCGATGACGTGGTCTGATAGACGATGACACGTGCCCTGCCACGAGTCGTGGCACTGCGTGTCCATCCACGTGGCACACGTGACAAGCCTACTGATTATGCGACAAGGCTAGTCGCGATAGGTGATGGTCTATAAAGGTTCCATCGCGTATCGCTATGGAGTAGAATAATTATAAATCCGTCGATGACCCATCGCTATACGCGATGGATCCAAGGCAAAGACCCATCGTGTATCGCGATGGGTCAGCTCAATCAGCCTATAAATAGGGCTATCATGTAACAACTTAGGTTTTTCGAATATTATATAATTTCCATTATCCGACCCGTATTCTTTTACGGGAAATTTTAATCAACAAAACATTTCGTTTATGAGTTAATAATCATTTATAATTATTATTTATTATATTTAATAAATTCTCTAAAAGAATTTTCAATTATAAACAATTTACACCATAAGCATAAGTTTTAACCCACTTTGCATCCACACAAGAAGTTAAGGGCCTAGTTTGCAAAAACATATTATAAGTATATTATTATAAAAACCCAAACCCATTTTCAGGTCCAAACACGTACCCATGACCCGTACCCTCTTACCCGTGACCCGTTTAACATGCTTGGACCAAAATTCTCGCCTCAATCATGGAAATCAAATCAAATTATATGTTATATATACCATATGCGGCCTAATCGACGGTTAAATTATGTTAATTCGATATTAAACGATTCGCGATTTCCTTATTTACGTGGCCGACCTTAAAGTTAATCCATAATACTTATAATCGTTCAAACGAATTCAATTAAACGCGTACACACAATCCCTGAACCCTAGCCGTCATTTACCCTCACTTTAATTTAATTATTATCGCAGTTCATATCGTGTTCTTCGTCGTCTTTTGCGCCGGCCCTATTCTTCATTATTTCACTTATTGCAGATCGTTAACGAGGTAATTGTTTACATCATTATTATCGCGATATCGTGCTGATCAAAAGCCCTAAGGCTTAAACGTGTATAGACATCTGATTCAATCAATTGAAATGGTTAGGGTTTATTCTTGATTTTGTTTAAATAGCGTCTGTTTATAAACAAAGGTTGTTAACTCATGTTGAACGTTTCTTGGGAGTCTGCTGGTTAAACACATGGTGTGTGTGTGTGTGGGGGGGGGGGGGGGGCAGGTCGCGAGTTCAAGTCTCTGCCACCCCATTTTCTGTTTATTTTTGCTATTTTCTTCCTTTTAAGCTATTTAATTTAAATAAGTAATATATATATATATATAATAACTAATAAATAAACAATCTTTTATAAAACCGATTATGATTTTATATTTTTCCCGCATTAAAGAATCATTCATTTATATATGTATATGTATAGATATGTATAATTACTATCACGTAAATTAATACTTTGGATTTAATATATATTTAAAAGGCAAAGTTTTATACTTATATATTTTACCAAATTAAGTAGTTTTAAAAGATGTATTTTACTCATATACGAAGAAGTTTTATAATAAAATATTATATTAAATATTATAATATATTTTTTTAAAACGGATTAATAACCAAATAATATATATTTTCTTTTAAAAGATAGAATACTTTAATATAATATAGTAGTATAATATACCTTGTTTATGATTTAACTAATTAGTAATGTTTCGTATAATGTTTATATATATATATAACTAGTATATTAACTATGAGTAGAAAGGGGTATGATAGTAACTTAAAAATGATTATAATCATCGAGCTTTCTTAATCGATCTAGTTCCCTAACTTAGTATCTTCATATTATATTTTTTCTTATTAGGCTTTATCGTCAACGCGTGATTTCCGTGTATCGTCATATTCTATTTCTCTTTGTTCGTCTATTGAGGTGAGTACCACATTCCCCTATTTTACTTGTTTTCTCACGTTTTGGGGACATATGCGTAAATTATATTTCTCATATATACTTATACACAAAACTGCAACTATTGTCTTATGTGTTAACAACTTATACCTTACTTGTTTATGTGCTTACATGCTTGAACCGCATTCGGAGAGGTCCAACATAATCTCATAATAGTATGATTATACGCCAGTCGTTATAGCCTTTGTGCTTCTCGACATCTCAGTTATACTTGCTCATTTGGTTAATTTGTTATTCTAATATGACTTGTTGCAGCTACGTATATTGTTATATACTATATGTACAACTAAACTGGTGTGTTGCTCACTCAACATGTGTTGTTGACAAAATTCTATTTTAAACGTATATACAGGTTACCGTAGAAATTTAATGCAGGTTGGTGAAGACTTAGTGAAGAATTTAAGTTAGAAATGATACGATCAAGAATTTAATTTGTAATTGTTGTTTGTTTAATAAGTTGTATTTTTGTACTCGAATTATTTGAAATTATTAAATAGATATTGAAACTTATATTTTGCATGATAGTAACATTGAGAGCTGTGACAATCAGTTTGCGCCCCGGCATTTCCGACGTAGGTTGGGGTGTGACACATCATCCCTTCATTCATACTCACACCTCTCACTCTCTCACTAGACCACTCTCTATCACTACATCGTAAAGCGTGCCACCGACCCGACGATCATACCTCGTAAACCTTGCTAAAATACCGACGTTACCTCAAAGTACGTGCCACCACTAGGCGTACCAAAGTCTTGCCTCGAAATGTGTGCCAACGAGCATCGAATACCGGTGTATCTCGATTTGCGTGCCAAGAAGTTTTGATTAATATTTCTCGATAAACGTGAAAGCGTGGAAGTGCTGCCCGAGAATCTTGAAAATTATAAGCCAAACAAGGTAGGGGTAGTGCCCGAATAAAATATTAATATAATATTAAAAAGGCTTAGACCCTAGTCAAGAGTATACTCGATACCTCGAGAGTAAACAAAGAAAATGTAAATAAAAGATATTGATACCAATAATTTTTTGTTAATAATAAAATATTATTTAAGATTCTTAAATAATAAGAAATAAAGTATTCGTTTCTTCGAGAAGAAGAAACGTATTGTTTAAAAATATATAAATGATCAAACTAAATGTTTGAGTGTAATAAATAAAGTAAAGATATTTTGAACTAAATGTTCAGATAGAAAATATAATCGAGGTAAAGATTATACAAAATAGGCTAAAGGTCTAAAACTAGATTATTAATTTAGTAACAACAAAGGGTTATACTCGTACTATAGGTCCGGGATAGCAAGAAAGACAACTCGATCAGTGAAGTGAAGTTGATCATTTGAAAAGGTGAATACGCCCCAAACTTAATTTTAACTAGTTCAATCGAGTCAATTAAACTGATTACATGAGATTACGTATCTCTAAAACATTATGAACAAAAGTAATCACTGGCCCTCAGGCTGTCGTGTACGTTTGTCTGGATCCTTTCATATGTGGTAGACGGTAGGCACTCCGCTCCACACCTGGTTATGCCTCCGCCATGACGGGTTGAACCTAAATTATGTCCAGGAGAGGGTAATCATGTGTATACTGATTGCAGCTACTTATTTTGTTATATACTATATGTACAACTAAACTGGTGTGTTGCTCACTCAACATGTGTTGTTGACAAAATTCTATTTTAAACGTATATACAGGTTACCGTAGAAATTTAATGCAGGTTGGTGAAGACTTAGTGAAGAATTTAAGTTAGAAATGATACGATCAAGAATTTAATTTGTAATTGTTGTTTGTTTAATAAGTTGTATTTTTGTACTCGAATTATTTGAAATTATTAAATAGATATTGAAACTTATATTGTGCATGATAGTAACCTTGAGAGCTGTGACAATCAGTTCGCGCCCCGGCATTTCCGTCGTAGGTTGGGGTGTGACAGATTGGTATCAGGGCCGAAGGTTTAAGATAGGTCGTTAGTGGTGCCTCAGTAACATGATTAGGAGCCCCATACGTGCTTATTTGTTTACCTGATGTGTTATATTTGATTTTACAGCTTACGTATTTGCCTTGCTAGATTAGTACTTATTTCACTGTTTAATTAATTGTTTATTTTATTTGTCATGCACACACACACAATTCCGAAGCTATGCTTCACTCTCAAAATGTTTTATTACTCCGAGACTATGTCTAATTCTCTTCGAGGCTATACCTCAATTTTATAATATTTATATTAAATGTTATTGGATTGTCTTTTATCGTCGGAAATTTCCTTATGAATTTTCTAACTTTGTTTTTGCTCGTTTTCACTTAAAACTAGGGAGTGTGTCAGATTCCCCGCTATAGTGGAAATTTTCATGCGACCGACACTTTAAACGTCTAATGCAACCGGGTAAACGGTTACACCCTTTATTGTGTTTTATTATTTTTAAAATGTCTAGTCGGGTGTAAAACCCATGGGACGCCATGGACACACCAACTATACATTTGCACAATTTGTTATATTTGCGATATTTTGTTGGAACATTATCATCCGTGGTGATACACAAGATGTTTCAACTACTTGTGCTTGAGTCCGTTTATTCGTTATTTAGTTTGGTCGGTCAAATCACCATGTAACGCTCATGGGCCGACAAACTCAATTGATTCGTTGATTCATTAATTAAGTTGGGTAATTCAAATTGCCATGTAATGCTCATGGGAGGCCGACTAACACATTTGTTTTGGTTTTGGTATGCTAATAAGTTAGGGAAACAAAATGCCATGGAAAGCTCATGGGAAACCCAACCCTCGAAGAACATTCGTTAATTTTTTTTATTTGTTTGATTTTATACGAACCAATTTATGATTTGACTTAACTATTCAATTATTCTATTATTCTATTATTAAACTATTCAATTCCTTATTTACTAAGTCATTTTTTTATCAAGATCTATTAATTCGATCTACTCATACACTCAAAACATTTTTATTCTCCTAATCGGATACAGACCCTTCATTCATCAAGACTCGGTTATCACAAGCTAACCAAAACAATTTACACTCATTAAAATCGGTTTTCACCTATTCATCTTATCATATTATTATAATGTCAATAACTTAATTAATTTAAATAATATAATACAATTTAATACTCATGACATCATATACATAAACTATCAAACATATTTCCAGTATCAACCTCAAAATTTAGTTTGTTAAAACATGTCAAACTTTGATGAAACTCATTAACTCATCAAATTAACCCATTGATTTTCAATTTGGATTCTAACTTATCTTTAAGTTATGAATAAACGTCAGCATAACATATTTAAGTTTCGTTTTACACAATAACTCATATGAAATCTACACAACTATCCAATATTCTCATCAAATCACATCTTTATTAATCATAGAATGTTTTCTTAACATGAAACAACACCAATCATTTATTTTCTATAACCGCCTCATGGTTACATGTTTAGTCAAGGAGATAACTCCTGCAATCTCTAAAATGTAAACTCAATTTCTAAAACATAAATACAATCAATTCAATATTGTTCATTAACTTCTTCGACAATAAATCCAATTCATTTACCCCTACTCAATCTCATAACAACAACAACCGCAAGTCTAAACATCAACTATATGCTGTCAATCAAGTTAACAGTCAATCTCAACAAAATCTTAGCGTCTCAAACCAGAAACTTTATGTCAAAATTCACTCGATATTCTTCACTTACTATCACTGTTCAATTCAATCCTCATATCGTTTTGTACCTAAAGTAATCATTTGATTATCTTGTTAATACTTGTCACGACTATGAAAATCCTAATCACCTATGCCATGTGTGTTCCCAACTCAATCATATTTATCAAGGTCAAAATTTCCAAACTTACTCTATTAAACCCTACTTTGCGACCTAACCAGAATATTTCAGTTCAATCAACTTCAATTATTCAAATTTTACAGATTTAATTAATCAAGATATTCATAACTAAGTTTATTAAGGAAGATGTTTTTATCACTTTTATCTAAACATACTTTACCTTTCTCAATCGTATACTATAATAAATCTTTACTCGTTTTTTGGATTTACACAATTTCAATTCTAATAATTTATAAATATGTTCACCCAACACAATTTATCTTTTCAAAAACAACTGGTTGCAGCACTATACTTTCAAAGGATGTTTGAAATTTTAATATTTTATTTAAAACAACTCAAAAAAATAATAAAATAATAAAATCAATTCATATTTTATTTTTCGCAATATTTTACGCAATGTACTCCCCCTCATCTTATAAACTTTTACTTTTAATCCTCATGACGCAATTCCTCACTTATTAAGAAAACAGTATTATTTCCACATAATTAAACATTTTACTATTCTTATGATTCCCCAGTTTATCCCTCATCTTATAAACCCTAATTTTTGGTCCTTATAAAATGTCTCATTCAAGAAACCACCATCATCCTCGACTTCAATCGTTTGATTCTCACAACCACTGTATGGCTGCCTGTATCGCCAAAGAGATAGCTGCTACGATCCCTCGGATAGGGACCCGAATTCAGGACATCAATGCATCTGATTCAACTTTTCCCACAAATTCCTCCACTAGTGACTACAAACCATTTACCTTCACTCATCCTCACAACAAGAAACGTAAGAAACTTGCTACCACAAACCCTACCCACTCGCAAGTCTCCTCAAACAAGAAACCTTACCTCGGTCATTTTTCCGTCATGCTCCATTTGTAATCATCATCACTTGGTTAAATCCCTATGTCGTCGCTGCATCTAATGTAACCGTTATGGCCATTTTGCCAACACATGTTGTGTCCCGCCTATTGCACAAGTTGTTCCGCAACAACCAACCCCTCATGCTCAACCTGACGTTCCTAATACCCGTGTTTGCTACCATTGTAAGAACCCAAATCACCTCCGTAATGCATGCCCTCAACTCACCCAAGCTCATCAAGCCCAATCTACAACTTCACCATACTACTTGACCCATGCTTACCATGCTCAAACCCATCAACCTTATGTTCGTCAATCTCCTCCCATCAATCAAGGTCAACCTTACCTAACCCAATACTACCACACCTCGCAACCACAAGCTCAAGTTTACCAGACATATTTCCACCAAACAACCTTCTTGCAAACTGTTCAAGCTCACGTTATTCAAGTTACCCAAAATCAATTTACCTCAACTGCTCCTACTCCTGCAACTCCTCATGGTGCCTCAAGTCACGCTAATTAAGCTACTCAACGTTCTTGAAGACCTTGTCGTTCCCTTTATCTATCTTATTTTATTTTGTCTTTTTCTTAATTGCGTATGGTAACGCCTCATTATGGCTTTGGATTATTTCCAATTTGCACTATTTACCTTCTACCTATAAAATAAAGTTTCTTTTGTTTAATAGATTGTTTATTGAAGCCTACTTCTATCTTATTTCTTTAACCTTAACTATTTATAAGCTACCGTTCTTAAACTTTAAATACTTATATCTTTACGTTTAAAAGTCGTCTTAAAATTTCTTTTCTTTATTAAAATTCGTTAAAACTTTTGAAATTATTTTATACAATGGTCTAAATTAAAACTCCTTAAAACTTTTGTTTCCTCAAAGTCAAGTTTTAATCAAATGTTTTGAAAACCCACACGATGAGACGAATCATGTGGACCATCCGACGATAACAATAATTATGGTCCGTAACATAATTATCGAAGTTCTCGCATGGAAATCATGAAGCGTAAAGTTGTGTGTCATAATGTAGAATTGAAAGTAGTTGGGATAACGGTACAAATGTAGAAATGATAAGAACATGGTGGATGCGCCGCTGATACATCCTATATATAAGTGTCCTTATCGGATTTGCATTTGGAGCGTTATTGTAACTATTCAAAATTCTGTGTTATAATAGATTTTTAAATTTTATTTTAAAATTTTCTTTTCCTCAAACTTTAACGATGTTGTTATAGTATTCTTTAATTTCGGGACGAAATTCACTAAAGTAGGGGAGACTGTAACAACTCGGGTTTTCCGAATATTATATAATTTCCATTATCCAACCCGTATTCGTTTACGGGAAATTTTAATCGAAAAAACATTTCGTTTATGAGTTAATAATCATTTATAATTATTATTTATTATATTTAATAAATTCTCTAAAAGATTTTTTAATTATAAACAATTTACACCATAAGCATAAGTTTTAACCCACTTTGCATCCACACAAGAAGTTAAGGGCCTAGTTTGCAAAAACATATTATAAGTATATTATTATAAAAACCCAAACCCATTTTCAGGTCCAAACACGTACCCATGACCCGTACCCTCTTACCCGAGACCCGTTTAACATGCTTGGACCAAAATTCTCGCCTCAATCATGGAAATCAAATCAAATTATATGTTATACATACCATATGCGGCCTAATCGACGGTTAAATTATGTTAATTCGATAAACGATTCGCGATTTCCTTATTTACGTGGCCGACCTTAAAGTTAACTCATAATACTTATAATCGTTCAAACGAATTCAATTAAATGCGTACACACTATCCCTGAACCCTAGCCGTCATTTACCCTCACTTTAATTTAATTAATATCGCAGTTCATATCGTGTTCTTCGTCGTCTTTTGCGCCGGCCCTGTTCTTCATTATTTCACTTATTGCAGATCGTTAACGAGGTAATTGCTTACATCATTATTATCGCGATATCGTGGTGATCAAAAGCCCTAAGGCTTAAACGTGTATAGATATCTGTTTCAATCAATTGAAATGGTTAGGGTTTGTTCTTGATTTTGTTTAAATAGCGTCTGTTTATAAACAAAGGTTGTTAACTCATGTTGAACGTTTCTTGGGAGTCTACTGGTTAAACACATGGGGTGTGTGTGGGGGGGGGGGGGGGGGCAGGTCTCAAGTTCAAGTCTCTACCACCCCATTTTCTGTTTAAAACGGATTAATAACCTAATAATATATATTTTCTTTTAAAAGATCGAATACTTTAATATAATAAAGTAGTATAATATACCTTGTTTATGATTTAACAAATTAGTAATGTTTCACATAATGTTTTTATATATATAACTAGTATATTAACTATGAGTAAAAAGGGGTATGATAGTAACTTAAAAATGATTATAATTATCAAGCATCTTAATCGATCTAGTTCCCTAACTTAGTATCTTCATATTCTATTTTTCCTTATTAGGCTTTATCGTCAACACGTGATTTCCGTGTATCGTCATATTCTATTTCACTTTGTTCGTCTATTGAGGTGAGTACCACATTCCCCTATTTTACTTGTTTTCTCACGTTTTGGGGACATATGCGTAAATTATATTTCTCATATATACTTATACACAAAACTGCAACTATTGTCTTATGTGTTAACAACTTATACCTTACTTGTTTATGTGCTTACATGCTTGAACCGCATTCGGAGAGGTCCAACATAATCTCATAATAGTATGATTATACGCCAGTCGTTATAGCCTTTTTGCTTCTCGACATCTCATTTATACTTGCTCATTTGGTTAATTTGTTATTCTAATATGACTTGTTGCAGCTACGTATTTTGTTATATACTATATGTACAACTAAACTGGTGTGTTGCTCACTCAACATGTGTTGTTGACAAAATTCTATTTTAAACGTATATACAGGTTACCGTAGAAATTTAATGCAGGTTGGTGAAGACTTAGTGAAGAATTTAAGTTAGAAATGATACGATCAAGAATTTAATTTGTAATTGTTGTTTGTTTAATAAGTTGTATTTTTGTACTCGAATTATTTGAAATTATTAAAAAGATATTGAAACTTATATTGTGCATGATAGTAAAATTGAGAGCTGTGACAATCAGTTTGCGCCCCGGCATTTCCGACGTAGGTTGGGGTGTGACACATCATCCCTTCATTCATACTCACACCTCTCACTCTCTCACTAGACCACTCTCTATCACTACATCGTAAAGCGTGCCACCGACCCGACGATCATACCTCGTAAACCTTGCCAAAATACCGACGTTACCTCAAAGTACGTGCCACCACTAGGCGTACCAAAGTCTTGCCTCGAAATGCGTGCCAATGAGCATCGAATACCGGTGTACCTCGAATTGCGTGCCAAGAAGTTTTGATTAATATTTCTCGATAAACGTGAAAGCGTGGAGGTGCTGCCTGAGAATCTAGAAAATTATAAGCCAAACAAGGTAGGGGTAGTGCCTGAATAAAATATTAATATAATATTAAAAAGGCTTAGACCCTAGTCAAGAGTATACTCGATACCTCGAGAATAAACAAAGAAAATGTAAATAAAAGATATTGATACAAATATAATTTTTTGTTAATAATAAAATATTATTTAAGATTCTTAAATAATAAGAAATAAAGTATACGTTTCTTCGAGAAGAAGAAACGTATTGTTTAAAAAATATAAATGGTTAAACTAAATGTTTGAGTGTAATAAATAAAGTAAAGATATTTTGAACTAAATGTTCAGATAGAAAATATAATCGAGGTAAAGATTATACAAAATAGACTAAAGGTCTAAAACTAGATTATTAATTTAGTAATAACAAAGGGTTATACTCGTACTATAGGTCCGGGATAACAAGAAAGACAACTCGATCAGTGAAGTGAAGTTGATCATTTGAAAAGGTGAATACGCCCCAAACTTAATTTTAACTAGTTCAATCGAGTCAATTAAACTGATTACATGAGATTACGTATCTTTAAAACATTATGAACAAAAGTAATCACTGGCCCTCAGGCTGTCGTGTACGTTTGCCTGGATCCTTTCATATGTGGTAGACGGTAGGCACTCCGCTCCACACCTGGTAATGCCTCCGCCATGACGGGCTGAACCTAAATTATGTCCAAGAGAGGGTAATCATGTGTATACTGATTGTAGCTAAGTAAACTCGAACGCTGCGGTGTTTGCTGAGCGGTTTCGAGTTGAGATTAAGTTTATAATTGTAATTTAGTCTTAACTTGATTATTCCTAAGCCATTATGGGCCGAGACCTAAGTTATGTCTCGAGGGATGATTAAGTAAATAAAATATTTTATGCGTCAGCTTATTCTTAGCATGTGTTGGTGACGTATTTTCAAACTGTTTTACAGGTAACGAATGATCGGCGCTTGAAGAATCGAAGTCGTCACTAGCCGATCTGATGGCTCAGAACATTTTGTTAATTATTAAACTTAAATGGTGGTTTTATATAAACAATGAATTTTTGTAAACATTAAACGAGTATTTTATAATCCCGTAATTTGATATGTAAATATTAATATTTTAATCCACTCAAATATTTCCGCATTAACCCATAACTCTTATTTATTTCCAAAAATGGTACCAACTGTGAGTCACACGGTTAGGACCAAGATAGGGGTGTGACAGTGGTTAGTCGTTTTTGGTGTCTTATTGCTTCTTGAATTGGTCTTTCGTTGATTTCACTTACAATTCCAATCGAGGTGATGTCATAGTTAGAAACGATGGGGGTCCAAAAACACAAAAAAGATCTAATCGGTTGGTTATGTATGTTACTTGATGGGTATTGGAGATTTAAAACGACTTGGTTTTTTAAAAGAACTTCCCAACAATCAAACGTTATTTGATGATATATTACATTTTTCTTTCTTGAATATGTAATTAATGTTTTTTATATGTTCTAATGTTTAGGATTGTTGTGCCACCTTAACAAAAAGTAACAGACCGAAATATATTTATAATAACTAGAATCTATATCGTTGTTTAGCTAATCATCCCCATACTCCACTCATAAATTGAGAATGATTTGCCATCCATCAACACCATCACCCCACTCATGATAATTAGCAAAATACGCAAGTCAAGATAACATGCATCCAATTAGCTGTAAATCCACCAGAAAACCATATTGTCATATGTCACAATACCATAAATCGACATAAGTTTTATAATTACACGTATTAGGCTACGAGAGTACGTAAATGATCATTTATGTTTAAGCAACCAATATATGCCGTATTTGCCAACACACACATTAAGCATCTATATCCATGAAGTTATCTATAAAGTTAATTATTATAGTGTTGGAAGGTGATATACATAACTTATTTACCACAAAAGCTTATATTTCTAAATGCTAAAATGAATGTATCATTATTAAAGTTATTGCATAATTTGTTTATGTCACTATTTTACCTGTATTTATCATTTAATTGAGTAAGCTCATTTTTCTTTTCATTTTTTTTGTACAACTATATGTTATACAATATACATTATAATAATATAATATATATTATGAAGATTGAACCGTTTGCCTCCTAATTCACACCCAAGTCACCTTATCACCCATCAAAGTGAGAAATGCAATTGAGTAAGCTAATAACTTTTGCAATACATTATTGACTTTGATTTTGTAATTCACTATTTAAATTATAATTCGAACATCGACAAGTAACAACTTCCGGGTTTTTAATGTTTATTAAGTTATTTTATGCAACTAAAATTCATTAAATGATCTGTTTCTTTTAATTTTCCTTTTCAAGGAAACACACGTTTTTGTGTGTGTGTAAAAGGCACTTCAAGAAATTTTGAGTGCAGAATTATTCATAATAAGTGATGATGCATGTGAATTTCAAATCATTAAGAGAAGATAATAACATATGAAAAACGATTTGTGAGACTTTTTTCCATTACAATTAACAAAATGAACAGGATTAACAATCATAGATAATGAGGTGAGAATATTACAAATAGTAGAAAAGGAATTTTGTCTTAATGATTTGTATTTCTACTGTATCATCATTTATTATAGATGACACGTTAGTTAGTAGTCCATCTAGAGAATTCATTGTCCTTTCAAAAAAAAAACGTCCACACACTTGTTGGATTTTTATGTCACTGGAAGATTTTGCGTAATTAAGATTTATTTAAAACCAAATCAGAATATATGATATATACACACACACTCTGATACAAGTTATAAGAAGTCGTGAAGTTCATACTTGATCTATTTATGTAAACGATTTGAACGGGATGATGGTTGTAAGGGCATCAGGACATGTGAGGTTTAAACTTATTTCTTGTTTTTTATGTGAGGTTTACACTTATTTCTTGTTACCGATCTGTATAATTATATTTATTATTATCATTAATAAATTCGACCAGCTGAATCTATAAATATAATAAAAACTGTACGAAAGAATGCAACTGAATTAAGTTGAAGTTTCCTAGATCATCTAGATGAAGAACAGTTATAAAGGTTCACAAGGTCAAGTCATGTATAGAGGATAGTAATGATGAACAAGAACAATTATTAAGGTTCATTAGGTGTAACATCATGTTTTCTGGTTTCGGTTAATAAACGAAAGTATAAGTTATTATGAGTCGGGCTAGTGTTGGGTTAAATGAAATTGAGTTATGGACTTGGGTTATGAAGGAAAGAGGAAAAAACCATGGGCTTAAGCTCATGATCTAAAATTATATAAGTCATTAATACCTATTTAATTTCATTTCACACATATTTCATACACCTCCCAAAACACACACTTAAGCTTTCTCTTTCTAGTTTCTCTCTCTAGCAGAAATCACCAAGGAAAATCGATCCTGATCCAAGGTAATGATAGTAGGATGTTAAACCCGTTAAATATAGTCACGAAAAGACGAGCCGACACTGTTAAACCGTTTAAGTCACGAGATCCGGATGGAATCGGGTATAAACCGAACCTAAGATGAGCTTAGGGATCACCCTAGCTCAGATCTGGATCGAACGGGACGAAAAACAGTAAAAAAAACGAGTTAAAACTCGTTTTTCCGGCGAATCCGCGGTTTTCCGGCGTCGGCGCCGGAAAGGCAGCGCCGGAAAAGTTAATACGAGGTAAGGTATGTTAGGGAATGTTCTGACATTCCCTGACCTAACCCTAGTTCGCTAACGGGAACTTAACGAATTAAATGGTGATTCGTTAGTTGATTCGTATAAGGGAGCATAACGAACTAGCTCTAGTTCGTATCTGATTCGTTAAGGGAAAAGGGTAACGAATTACCCTGGATACGTTATAGCCAGTTCGTTAGAAGAGATAACGAATTATATGGACCGATTCGTTACAAGGACTGGTTCGCTATGGACTGATTCGTTAAGGGTCCAGTTCGTTAGAGGGTTCAATTCGTTACAAGAACCAGTTCGTTATGACAAGTCAATTCGTTAAGGTTAAGTAACGAACTAGAAGTTTAACAGAATTACAGAATGGTCCCCGGACTTAGAAAAAGAATGATTTAATTACAAAGAAGCCCTTGGACTCTTACAGAATGGTCCCCGGACTTAGAAAAAGAATGATTTAATTACGACCCCAGCCAGGGGCTCTACCCCTTGGACCCTACTAGGGGCTGCTGCCCCTAGACCCCGCTGCCAGGGACGCTGCCCCCGGACCCCCGTTCGTTGAGGGTTATAATTATACTAGAAACACGATGTGAATAGTGATAGTTAATTGATACGTGTAATTGTTATACAGTTAGTCGTGCTCAGCTCAAGAAAGGATTAACTATAAACGGTGAACGTAATCGCGTTCAGGTGAGTTTCTAGCCCCACTTCCTTGTTATGTTTTCGGGGCTGTGTGCATACTCGATGTAATAGTTAATACACTTACCTTAAGTGGTAAGTGTATGCCTTGTATGATTTATGTATGATGATTTCTTGACGGTGCGTGAACGATCTTCGGATATTGCATGTGTCGTTAGGTAGTAGTTAAAGATATGATTGATAGGTACGATGTATGATATGATGTATGTATGAATATATATGATGTATGCATAATGTATGTATGATATGTTGATGGTATGTGAACGCTCTTCGGAGATTGCATGTGTTGTCAAGGAAAGTATGTAAGAACAGGTACGGTACAGTTGCATGAAACAAAGGAACCAGACCTTAATAATATCTGTGATGGTAGGGACCAGACCCTAATAATATCTGTGATGGTAGGGACCAGACCCTAATAATATATGTGAGGATAGGGACCAGACCCTTTATAATATCTGTGATGTTAGGGACCAGACCCTTATAATATCTGTGAGGTTATAGGGCGGAAGGCTCTTTAAATAGGATGGATAGTTATATATGAAGAGTAAGTATGAATAATGTACACCCCTTCGGGCACGTGTGCAAGTATGAGAACAGATTGTATGTTGTATGATTAACTAGAACTCACTCAGCGTAGCTGACTTTTAGTATGCACGCAGGTGAGCAGATTGAGGCAGCTTGCATAAGAGGAAGCACATGGCATGAACTTGAAGAAGCTGGCATCTCAAGAAATATTATGTTATTTTAAAGACAATGTTTTATGTTTCAATAATTTGAATGCCCGTTAAGACAAGAAAGGATGGTTATGTAATATAATGGTTTGAATGTTTTAAATATTCCGCGAATGTTTTTATTAACTCTGATATTATGAATTGTGTTGATGAGTAAATCCAACGTCCAAAGTAGGGCACCGGTAACAAGCCCTTACATTAGGTCAAGTCATGTAGAGGAAAAGTAAGACCGTTCTTTTATAATAGTAGTAATAATAATAATAATAATAATATATTGTTATTGTTATTGTTATACAGATAATTTCCAACCTTTTGAATATAGTTTTAATACTTTATTAAATTTAATTTCTGAGAATAAGATGAATTTGTCTTGTAAGTGTGACTAAAATGAAAGACATAATTTGATTAATATGCTTTAAAAGTTTATGAGAATTTGTTATTCTTTTCTATTATTAGACGGGTGCCCGCGCGATGCGACGGGAACAAAGACAGTTGATAATGGTTTGGTTTCAATTTTGTAACGGTTCTGTTTCGATTTACGTGATCAAAAATCGCTACTAATTGTTTATTTAAAAACCATCAAAACCGGATCGCAAACACCGCTACGTAAATTTTATTTTTTTAACTAAGAAAAACTATGGCGATATCATACTCAAATTAAAGAGAATAAAATTCTTTTTTTTATGGTGTCGTTTTTTTTAAATATTAGCATATGAAAGAATTATGACCGTTTAAAAGTCATGGGTGAAAGTTGGGTTAAATGTGAAATTAAAAAGAATATATGGTTACAAGTTAAAGGGCTAAGGTTGTAACTATTACATAAATTTACAAAATTTATTTAAAGTTGAGGGGACAATATTGTAACTATGTTTAAAGAATTGAAGTTTCCTATTTTGTCCCTCTTCAATATGCTATGTAAGTTGTACCATTTGTTAATTAACTTATAAATTACTTAAAATCTAAGTATCTTAAATTGCCGTATTATATATAGTATAGATATATTACTAGCGTTTAGCCATTGTGTTACAGTTTTTTTCTATTACGTTTGTTTTTTTAATATTGTGAATATATATTTTTTATTTTAATTTATTGTAACGAAGTTTGTATAGTTTTGGACCTATTTTGATCAATTTATGTTTGGTTATGTTCATTTATGCTGATTTTTGGATAAACATTAAATGAATCATCTACTTACTATTTTATATTTGTTCGTTTGTGTTCATTTAAGTTGTTTATTTATATTCGTTTATCTTTATTCATTCATGTTCGTTTATTATTATAAATTGGTCACTTAAATTAACGTGGGTTTGTATTAGAAAGCATTAAGAGCAAGAAGTAAATCAAACATGTTTTTATAAATTTAATATAGTGTAGTATGATACTAACGCCCCACCGGTTACAACCATTCTGTGCCTGGAATGAAGGTTGACGTGGTGGTGGTAGTATGAGTGACGAAGATGAAAACAAGTTGGCCCAGATAGGGTTTCACAAATAAAAGAGTAGGTAAGTGGCAACCAGATCTGAACATGTAGCCGATTAACTAATGTCATTCGGTGATTCAGGCAAATCTAACAAAGAATGGGCGGTTGATGTAGGTGAAGATGGTGGCTGATGCATGAGGTGGGATGTTTATGATGGTGAGTGGCAATAGAAAGTTAACCGATTATGGAGAGGGGATAGACTGAAAATAGAGAATACGCAGTGGTTAGAAATTTAAATTAGGGTTTGATGATGAAAAGGTTTCACATATAAATGAGATGTTATAACCCGCTTAAGGGCTATCTGTAACATCGTGTAAATATCGGATCAAAAATATCAAGTTTCCAAAGTCAAGAGATCTAAAATGACCTTAGGGTTGAAAATGAAAAATCGATTTCCTGACCCATCGCAATACGCGATGGATCAGAAGGGAAACCCATCGCGTATCGTGAGGGTGGACTGACAGGTTGGACACGTGGCCTGCCACGTGTCCACACATGGCACAACGTCCGCCACGTGTCACCGCGTGGCATCACGTCCGCCACATGTCGCCACATGGCAAGCCTAGTAGTGACAAGGCAGAGCTACATCGGGATACACGATGGGCTAGCCAATGTGGCCATCGCGTACTGCGATGGGTCCCCTGCCTTGCCTATAAATAGCAAGGTCGGGCTCTCTCATTTTGCACACCAAATCACACATATCTCTCTCTCTAAAACATCTCTCTAAACCCCAAGATACATAACCTCGATTACCTCGAAATTCGTATCCATAATCCTTGATTTCCGTGCCCGTTTCCTCGAAGTACGTGCCACATTCCAACGACGATCCAACGAAGATGGTGTTGCCATCTCGACGTCCCGAAGAATCACCTCATGAAGCGTGCCAAAGTTGGAGAAGTGTTGATACCTCATGTTGCGTGCCAAGAAAGAAGTGTCGAAAGAAAGGTGTTTGATCAAGAAGAAAAAGAAGGCAAAGCGGCGTTGAAGTGTTGCTCGATTTTGTAGGGTTTCATAATCCAACAAAGGTAGGCATAATGCCCGAATAAAATAATAATAAAATATTAAAAAGGCTTAAAACCTAAAGTCGAGGTTATACTCGATACCTCGATAAATAAAATATAAGAGAGAAAAGAAAAGATAGAATTTTGAATATATATATATCAATGTAATTATATTCTTTGTTATATAATATTATTTAAGTAAGAATAACTATTCTTAAATAATAAAGAAAAGAAAAGAATACGTTTCTTAGAGAAGAAGAAACGTAGGAAATAAACTAAAGGTTTATATTATAAAGGAATATAAGTTAAAAGAAATACTTTTAATTTATTAAAGAAAAGAATATTTTTTTAACTAAAGGTTTTAAAGTAAAGAAAGAGAGATTTGAACTAAAGGTTCACAAAGAAAATAATCGAGGTAAAAGATTATAAAAAGACTAAAGGTCTTAAGCCGGATTGTATATCCGACTAATAAAAGGTTATACTCGTACTATAGGTGCGGGATAGCAACGGGAAAGACCATCGGACGATGTTGAAGCCGATCCAAATCAAAAAGGTGAATACGCCCCAAACTTTACAAACTTATTTAAATCGAGTCGAAAAGAATTACATGAGACTACGTGTCTCTAAAACGTTATAAACAAAAGTAAGCGCTAGCCCTCAGGCTGTCGTGTACGTTTGTTTGGATTCTTACATATGTGGTAAATAAGTCGGTGGGCACACCGCGTCACACTTGGTCATGACCTCCGCCACGATGGGCCGGACCCAAGTTACGTCCGAGTGAGACTGACCATGTGTATACGTATGATACCTAATTAATGTCGGATGCTGCGGTGTTTGCCGGGGTGTCTTGTGTAGAGACTTAAGTTTATAATTGTGTTGTTTTTAAAGCTTGATTATTCCTAAGCCACAATGGGCCGGACTCAAGTTATGTCTCGAGGAGAAATCAAGTAAAAGGAAATATTTTAGCGTCAGCATATTCACCAGCATGTGTTGCTGATTTATTTTCTTAACATTTTGCAGGTGACTAAAGTTAGAGCTTGGAATGACGAAGTGCTCAAGATATACGATGGCTCAGATCTTTTGTTAAACTTAAAAATGAAATGAATGGTGGTTTTGTAAATAAAACAAGT
>NW_027502488.1:0-17277 GCF_021521415.1 Bidens hawaiensis | reverse complement strand
ACAAAGTTTACATTCTCAAGTGTCATTCTCCCATTCGACACTGTTCCTCTACCAGTAATCCTTCCACCGCTCTCACCCGCAAAACTAACTCTTGCTCCTGAACAGGTTTTAAATCTTGCAACAAGTGTTTGTTGCCCGTCATGTGCCGGGAACAGCCGCTATCTACAATCCAAAGATTGTTGGCAGCCCTGTTCAACTGTTCCTGCACAATAAAACAAAGAGTTAGAATCTTGGGACCCAAGACCAATTGGTCTTGGATCGATACGTCCCGTACCCTGGCTTTCTCAAGTTAGCATCAGGATAATTTCTGTAAGTCCTGTTAGGAAATCTCCTTGCAGATTGAGGGTAAAGCCTCCCAAACCTTTGTGAATTGAAAGTGTTATATCTTGTGGTTTGGTTGTAAAACTGAGGTTTGTTTTTATGAAAACTTGAATTATTTACATTTTGGTATTTTGTGGTGTTTTCATTTTTAGCAGTAGCAAAATGACGCTTATATTCAGTTTTATTTGGCTTCACACCTCTAAATCTCGGCTTCAAAGGGCAATCTGTAACTAGATGTCCTAACTTGTTACATCTAAAGCAACATCGACTCTCCATTTTCTTGTCAAATGTTTGGTTTGGATGTAGAGGCAGTGTTACCAGTCGTTCGTCTCACATAAGGTGGGACGTACGGATTGAGTGGAGAACTCTTTTTAGAAATTTTATTTTTATCTCCACCGGTGGGTAACCCTACCTTCTCTTTTGTCTGACCAGATTCGGACAACTTATCCGAATCCGATGAGACTGGACTCGAAACAGAAATATTCACACTAGAAACAGGCGAACTTGTTTCGCCACAGCTAACACTTGGGTTCTACACTTGTAATCTTGATTGGAGTTGTCTGAGGAACTTCGAAATCAACAGATTTCTGAACACTCGGATTATAAGTATAGTTGTGGTTAAAGGGTGGTGGAACCTCGTGATAACCGATTCTCCCCTCTTTGCAGAGGTACCTTGATCACTCACGAGATGATCAAGGATTGTCGAGGAATTCCTGAACTGCTCAAGTTTGCGGTTCAATTCCACCACCTTCACCTGGTGGTCAGCAATCTGTTTATCCCGATCAGCAATCATTTAGTTTTTTCTTCTAAGACTTCATAACTAAGATCAATTATTTCAATTTTCTCAGCAAGTTTAGTTTTTAAGCTTTGAATGTCTTTTTCACATGCTTTTATTTTAATTTTATAACTTGTTTCTCTTGCTTTCGTAAAATGGTGATCTTCTTTAATAGTTTTAAAATCAGCATCTAAACGGACGTACTGATCAGTTATCGTTGTAAGTTGCTCAGACAAATTCTCACAAACTAGTACAAATATTCTTAGTACTTACCTCGGAGCGATTATCCTTGTCATCTGCCATGAAAGCGGTTTCTTCTTCAGTAGCTTTCTCATTTCCAACAACCTTCTCACATTCTTCAACTTCAGCCTCATCCATGTTCGCTTGCTCACCAGATTCATTTGAATGCAGGTTCCAGTTGTACTCACCTGCTTCTCTGGTCAACATGGCATTAATCTCTCTGTTAACTCCAGTGTGTTGAGTAGGCCGACCTTGTCCTCGTTCAACCCTCTCATTTCTACATTCTTTGGCGAAGTGCCCGTATTGCTGACAATTATAGCACCTTACCTTAGATTTGTCGAATCCAGGCCTACCACCAACAAACTTTCTCCCAGTTTTCTTCATGATCGTTTAACTCGCCTCACAATCATTGCCATTTGCCATTGCAAATCCATCTCCTCCATATCATCAGCATCGATCTGGTCGTAATCCTCATCCAGAACTGCAGGGTCTACAATCTTCCCCTGGATGTAGTTTTTCATAGGAAGCAATAAATGATGCATAGACTGCAAACTGCTCTTCAGCAGATTTTACACTCATAGGCATCTTGGAATAATTATTGCTTGAGGCATTTGCAGAGAAACCACTTGTGGATGCTTGAGGCTTTGAAGTACTTGATCCTCCAGCAACGAAACAGACATCACCATTCGAGTTTACAGAAACGTTTCCTTCATGAGAAGAGTCAGAACCTGACTCCCCTTTTGAGTAATAAGCAGCAGATTCAGGCCTCGAACTTGAGCCTGAGTTAACCTTTGCACCATACATACCAGGGTCTTGTATCTGATCTGTTGGTGGTTTCTTTTCGAACCATATTAAGCTCATAAGTTCTGAGCTTGTTTACTGCCGTTTCCAAATCATAATTAGGAAAGTCTCTGTCTTCCCTCATAAGAACGGTGTACATTTCCCACTTCGGTGGGAGAGAGCATCGAGAAGCTTTTCAACGATCTCTTCTTCTCTGTAAGCAATCTAATAATTGCTAAGCTCTGTCATTAGATGATAGTATCTAGTGATAATATCATCCAGTGATTCGTTCTTCAAAAATTTGAAGACGGAGAACTGGGTCTTCAAAAGTTTAATCTTCGATGCACGGATACCCACGTTCCCCTCGAATCTATTTTCAAGAGCATCCCAAAGCTCTCTCGCAGAAGTGTACTTTCGGAACGTATGGAGAACCTCTTGAGGAAGTGCCATTGTTATAGCAGCATGGGCCTTGCTCTCCGCCTCATACATTTTCTTTTCTTCGTCCTCCATTTTGCTATACTTCTTAACCACATCACGACCTTCGTATTACATAGTTGGAGGGATATATCCATCCTGGATGCACACCCACATTTTTGCATCCTGATATTTAATGTATTAGATGAATCTGTCCTTCCATGCCACGAAGTCAGTTCCTTTCATTAACCTCGAGGCCTTAGTGGCTGACCCCGCTTCTACTTCCATCTTGACCAAATCGGAGATGTTAATTGACGACATCTTTGTGAAACCACGAAAACCCGAAAATTTAAAAAAATCTTCCAAACAGCACAGTAGGCGAAGTTAAGAATAACTTCGCTTGAAGGTTAACTTCGCTGGAAAGTGTAACTTCGCTGGGTCTTAAATTCGCTTGACTGGGCGAAGTTAAAAAATAACTTCGCTTAGAAAGAGCGAACTTAGGAAATAAGCGAACTTAAGAGGTAAGCGAAGTTGAGGATAACTTCGCTAAGGCGAACTTATAAGGTAGGCGAAGTTGTGGTTAACTTCGCTTAATCCTTATATCTTCGCCGAAACCCTACTTCCAGTGACGGCAACTTCGCCTGAAGAACGATAACTTCGCCCGATGAACACTGAAACTGTTCAGATCTGTTTTCGTCAATCCAGCAGTTTCCGATCGATGTAATGGCTTGAAAATGACTGTCAAACACTAGTAAAACACAATCCCAACAAAAACACGTCCCGCGAATAGGTCAAACGAGACGTTTTCTACACCCGCGTGAAATCCCGAACCTCACAATCGAGCCGATGGCTCTGATACCAATTGTAGGTTCCTGGACGGATCGTACACGGGATGTCGCTAACAACGCAGGTGCGAAACCCCTGCGTAGGTAGATACGAGTGCAGAATATGTATTAAGCAAACACACAAGCAATGAACGAACACGTTATATTGATAACCGAACACGTGACCCGAGGTCACTATTACAGACACTGACACGTAACACTCGAAGTGAACAGCTGAAACGAAACCCTAAAAACCAACTCTGAAACTGTTCCGCTGAACAGTTTATATACACGACAACTTCGCCATAGGCGAAGTTGTCAATAACTTCGCTTGTTCAACAAGTTCGCCTGAGCGAACTTGTTGACAACTTCGCTTGTTACAAAAACATAAACATAATCAAAAACATAATTACATTACAGACTCGATTACAAATGCTAGACTATGAACTACTGACACACATGTACCAACAATAAATCATATTTAAAAAAATATATATATTAATTTTAGTATATCCCTATATTATAGGATTTTCATATCAAATATTTGGTGAGATTAATTTTTTAATTTAATGAGATGTTATAACCCGTTTAATTATTGTCTGAGTTTTGAGATAAAACAATATTTTAAGATGAAGATTTGAGTTTGTATACAAATGTGTTTTAATTATACGTGCATGTGTTTCATGAGTTTCATTGTAGAATACTACATGACTATACATGACTATAAGAATAAAAATAACAAAATTAAGTCGTTTTAATTTTTATCAATGGTTCATATATTCAAACTTTGTACCTTTGAATGCATATTTATGTTATGTAAATATATCAAACTAGTTTGTTCATATGATTTTAAAACCGGCACGGATTATTCTTTTGATATAAATAAAACGGGACATGCAACATAGCTAATTAATGTTACCATAAGAAATGAAGGAGAAATAACTCATGCATATGTTTACCACATAACTGAAATACATGGTCATTAGAAAGTTATTACTGTTATTCTGAGCACATCTATAACATAACCAAATGGGCATGGATTAAGAATCATACCAACTGTCATCAACTTCAATCAGTCGAGCGGAGAAGACGACGGTCATGGTGCGACCGACAAACCCAACAGCCACCCCATTCGTGATTTGTCTGAGCTAACTTTTCTGATTCAATGGCTGCATCTCCTGCAAATAAACACACACAAATTAGTTATATTCTATTATATAAAAACCCTATTTAAGACATACTATATTACTATGTGTATATCTGTTTCTTTTTAGTAATGATTTTTTAAAATAATACTAACTATATTAAGAAAACATATTTATTTTAAGATATATGTTACTATGTTACTATAAAAAAAAACCCAGAAATCTAATTATGTAATTTTTGTTTTCAATCAAAACGAAAAATAAATTACATTAACAATAATTAATGTATTTTGACAGCTAGTTATCTATAATCTATTAATTTTTACTGAAGAAACACTAATCGACCCTGGCAGATTACGGATAATCTGGGGGTTAAATAGATGTTTCCCACGAGGGTTAGGTCCGGCAAGATGGTTATTCTTCTGATGACCTGCAAAACAGACACCGTGAGCTCGTCACTGAGAAGGGGGGGTACCTCCTTGTGACCACCCTCCGGCGTGAGAATCAGACTAGATTGCTCTTGAATATAAGTGTATATTAAGAGAAATAGCTAGAGAGAAGATATCAGATAATATATGGAGATATAAGATAAGATATAAGATAATGATACCGTTCCAAGGTGTTGGAGTATTTATAGCCGAAGGTAGGTTTCCAAGCAGGTACAGCCGGCTGAATAGTATTCCTGTTCTACCAACTGTGGACTACGCACGTGCCATGCTGATGGTTGATGGGTAGGCAGCGGCTGATAGTGATCAGGCCGGCTATGTACTATTCCTTTTCCACCAACTACAGGCTATGGACGTGCCCCGACAGGGGTTGGTGAGTAGGCAGCGGCTGATAGTGACTTTAAGTACTAGAGCGTGCTGCCCGTCGTACTGTTGTCAGTGAGCTGTCGCAGCTTTGGTCAGATCTTTTGTCCATACCTTGGCAGGTACAGTACAAAAGATCCTCCAGTATCGTACGGACTGGCTCATTTGGGCGGGAGTGTTCCCGGCTTTGGGCGGGAGTGTTCCCGGCTTGCTCATTCCTTCTTCAGGTGACATTACTGAATTATTTGAGAGTTAGTGCCTTGTGCGTGTAGCCTTGCTGTGCGGGTAGCCTTCCCTGATGGCTAGTATCCGTAGCTGCGAGAACAGGCGGAGTACGTCGACCATTGGGAGGCGTTTCCTGCGGGAGCAGCTTGCGTACTGCGCGTAAGGACGTCGCGTCTCTGAGCATGGTGGGTCCTGCGGATCCAGTTGGTCTTTGCGCAGACGTCCCTCTAAGGTGAGTCTTGCGGGTCCAACCGCACAGACGTCCCTCTTTGAGGTGAGTCTTGCGGGTCCGACTGCGCAGACGTCTCTGTTTGAGGTGAGTGTTGCGGGTCCAACTGGGCTCTGCTGGGATCTACCTCTTCAAGTCCCCCCAGTCCAATGTTCTTCTCATGAATTGTTAATAAGTGAGGTGAACTTTTGGACTTAAGCAAAGGGGTTTTGAAAAGGGTTTAGTTTTATGGTCTCCGCGGGGATTCTTCTCGCGGGTTTCCTAATGTCACGTGCAGAATTTCCCACTGTTCTGCTTGATCTTTGGGTATGATGAGGGTAGGTGTGTAACCTCCTCGCACGTCGGGAGCGTTAAGTTTCATTTGTGTAGATTCTCCACGGGGTTTTGGTAGTTTTAAACATAGTGATCAATTAGGTTAAACAACCAATTCCATCTTGGAGCTTCCAATAATCTAGTTCTCAACGTTCCCGCTATGCGGGGATGTTATATCCCTTTCCGCAAGCATGGCCCAGAAGATCCTTCTTGGTTTCAATTCCCTGCGGAGTGCTAAGTATGTGAAGGGTTTCGCCTTGACACTGTACCCGCACTCGTCTTATAGTTACGTTACTTCCAAGGTATTCCTGGCTTCAATTCCCTGCGGGTGCTAAGTACGTGAAGGGTTTTGCCTTGACACTGTACCCGCACCCGTCTTATAGTTACTTGGTTGCCGAGGTATTCTTGGCTTCAATTCCCTGCGGGTGCTAAGTATGTGAAGAGTTTTTCCTTGACACTGTACCCGCACCCGTCTTATAGTTACTTGGTTGCCAAGGTAAGGGGGTAAAGTCCCGCTTACTTTTGAATCTTTTTGAATCTTTTTGAATTTTTTTGAAATTCGAAGAGTTGGTGAAAGGATAAGAACAGTCTAACTGTTGAAGGGACGTCAGCGTGGTGTGACGGTTTCTTCTGACAGTTTCAGGACGTGCATGAAGTTATGGCGACGTGACAGTATATGGTCATTCCAGACGCTTTTTCAGGCGCGTGGGCGCGAGTTTTCGGGCGCGTGGGCACGAAGTTTACGGCACGCGTCCTGTCAACAGCTGTTGCCAGCGTGCTCTTTCCACGTGTCATAGTTTCATTGCACCTGCGCTTTCCTCTTTCCTCCGCATTAAATTCATCGCATTCATTGCGATGAGTATATAAAGGGAGGAGAGGATGCATCTCAACTCACAGTTTCACTTCTTCTTCTAAGCGATTTCCGGCGAATACTCTAACTTTTGTCGAGCATTCTCCTGAAATCGTTCTTCTTTCCATCTTCCAAAACATGTTTTCCATTCGTGATCCTGAGGTTATTGCCGAGGAGTCCGAAGTATACACCGAGAATCCGATGTCCGCGTCTGATAAGGATGATAAGAGTACTGCTGGCGAGTGCCAGTGTGCTCTTTCCGTCGACCTGTACTAGTACATCGTCAAGAAGTTCATGCTCGAGCCTTTCGAGCATGAGTTTCCTGAGTATCACCAGACGGTGTATGATGCCCCCAAGGGCAAGATAGGGGTGTATGCTGCATTCTTCGTCTATGGGAATCTGAGGTTCCCATTGACGAAGTTTGTGTACCGTGTTTTGGAGAGACACGGTGTACACCTAACGGAGGTGCACCCGATGACGATCGCAAAGGTTCGCCATTTTGAATGGGTGTGCCATATTCTGGGCGTTGAGCCCCGCGTCGACCGCCTGATGACCTTCTACTCTTGGAGGTGCATCCAGGGCTGGTATACCTTGGTCAATCGGATCAAGGGTTTGAAGATATGCGCTACCGAGCGCAGTCTTCGTTCTTGGAAGCGAGAGTTTTTCTATGTCTCCGCTCGCGTCGTCCCCATTGCGATGACGTTCAAGAACGGGAGAGCTCTCCCGAACCTTCACGCCTCGAACTACCCGGAGGCGGAATGGTTTACCAAGATCTCCCGGATCCAGACTCCGGTTTACCGCTTTGTGGAGTCTGGGATGGTGATGCTTGGGATGAGCCGGGTATGGAAGGATGCTGGGGAAGAGGCGCCACAGATTCCCATCGTCCTCGAATACGGTTTGAATTCTATCCCTTACGGTATGCTTCATATCTTTTTGCTGATTTAGGGTTTTTCTTCTAACTGCTTTTCTGTTTATTTTCAGATGGGAACAATTTGCAGTCGCTTCTGCAACCGCGTGAGAGCGGTGGTCCCGCTCGGCTGGGTACTCGTGCTCTCGACGAGAACGAGTTGCCGATCTTGGAGCAAACGGCGGATCGGTTTGTGGAGGTCTGCCCGCCGGGCCACGAGATTCTAAGCGCCAGGCGGCCAGGTAAGGGACTCTTTAACCCTCGCCCTCTCAATGCTCAAACCTCTCCTGGAATTCCTTTAATTTTGTCATCTTCTGATGAGGAATCCACAGATGGTCCTTTCTTCGTGAGAAAGAAGAAAGCTGCCGGCGTGAAGGGCAAGGCGAAGGTTGCCTCCACTGCCGATCAGGGGAACCGGTCTGAATCGAAGACCGAAAGTGAGGAGGTGGCTGGGAACCCTGGTGGTGGTGAGACAACTGTCCCGGAGGTTGAGACAGCTGTCACCTCCGATCCGCCCAGTACGACGGTGACCAGCGTGAAGAGGCCGGCTCCATCGGGTTCGTCCCCGCCCGTCAGAACCTTCAATCTCAAGAAAACTCGTAAGTGTAAATTAATCTTACCCGCAATTCTTTCCGCCATTGTTTTTAATATCGTCTTCATGTAGGCGTGGATGCTACCGCATTCCAGAGTGGAGCGGGGAGGAGCGTCTCTCGACCCATGACAGTAGGTTTGGTCAACCTACCCGAGGCGATGACCCAGGCGGCCGCGCCTGTTTCAAGTGTTGGTTCAGTTACTCACCCGGTTGAGGCAACTGTTCCAATTGTGACGTCCTCTCCGCCGGCTGTCAGTGCCATATTCACTGCATCCTTCACTGAGCCGGCGGTGATTGTTTCTGCAGGCTCCTCCGCAGCGGCGGCCACGGTTGTGAGTTCACCTCCGATGGTCTCTACCGCGGCGGCTTCAACCGTGCCTCCGGCACCGGCGACTACCTCGTCCCCGGCCGGTTCAGCAGGTATGTTCAGCGTTGGGGCTTCTAGCCAATCTCTGCCTCCTTCCCATCTGCCTGACCTCTTGGATGGATATCCCTTAGGTTCGGGTGATGGGTTTGGCGGCTACCGGCCTGTTGTCGAGCCTACAGGTGCGTAGGGTTATTTTGGCCTATATTTTTTTTTATATCATCTTTTCCTAACCGCTTTTTGTTTTTGCAGTGTTGGATTCGAATGAGGTGTATGTTCCGCGTTGAAAAATCCGCCGGGGAACAACCCTTCGGACGACTGTGGACTGCGTCGAGTGGGCGCGTCACGCGGCCCCAAGTGGCGCGTTGGGGGAAGCCATGTCTAGCTACCAGGAGGGTAGGCTGACAAATGAGCTTCGGATTCTCCTTGCCCGGATGCAGCCGCGCGTCGAGTTGCTTTGTCGTGAAAACGACAAGTTAAAGGCTGCGCGTATCCAAGAAGTGGCTCAGGCGCGTGCTATCCGGGAGGAGAACAGGAGACTTTCCGTAATTGCTGCGGAGAAGGAAAAGGCCTTCAAGGCCCTCGAGGTTGAAGTGCAGGCCCGGCTCGAGGCCCGTTCCAAGGCTACTCAAGCTGTTAACGAACAGCTTCGGTTGGCTAAGGAAACTTGTTGGTACATGTGTGTCAGTAGTTCATAGTCTAGCATTTGTAATCGAGTCTGTAATGTAATTATGTTTTGTTTATGTTTGTTTTGTAATGCGCGAAGTTGTCAACAAGTTCGCTATGGCGAACTTGTTGAATCAGCGAAGTTATTGACAACTTCGCCTATGGCGAAGTTGTCGTGTATATATACTGTTTCAGACGAAACAGTTTGGGTCGGTCGTTTTTAGGGTTTGTTTCAGTGTGTTTCGTATTGTTACGTGTCATCTTCTGTAATAGTGACCGTGAGTCACGTGTTCGGTTATTAATATAACGTGTTTGATTTATTGCTCGTGTGATTCTATCTCTACACTCGTAACTACCTGCGCAGGGATTCCGCACCTGCGTTGTTAGCGATATCCCGTGTACGATCCGTCCAGGAACCTACAAAACTGCGCGGAACGCGACCGAGAGGGCCACCAAGGCTGAAGCCGTTGCTGAATCTCTGCGCGCCGAAAATGAGGAGCTTAAAGCCAAACTAGAGAGGCTTCAGCAGGCTCATGATGCTTTGGCTATGAAAGACGCCAAGAAGCTCCAAGAGATCTTGGATCAGAGGGGTATGCTTGACCATACTAAGCGTAAGCTGAAGGGCGTTGAAGAGGCTGCTGCTAAGGAAGTGTTGCTTGCCAACCTTTACAAAAATGAAGCCGAACGCGCCCGCAACCAAGCTCAGGCTGCCCTCCAGGAAGCTCTGATCACCAAAGAATGGCTTCTACGAGAAGTGTTGTTGCAGGTATGCGTAGCTTCATAATGTCTTTACGCTTTTCTTTGTACTTAGAAAAGGTTTGATATATTTTTTCTTGTTGTAGGTTGTGCATCGAATCTTCACGAACACATCTTATGACGATGCCATGAGCGCAGCCCTCAACGCTTCTCATGAGGATGGGGAAAAGGCTGGTTTCTTGCTTGGTCTGGGGTTTGTTGAGAAGGGAATCCCGCTTTCTAACTTCCCTCTTTATGACATGGACACCGAAGCTGCCTATGACCAAGCAGTGAACCAGTATGCTGCCTTTCCGCATCCGGTGGTGGAGAAGGTGAACGAAATTGCTGCTGCTGATGATGGGCTAACCATTCTCAAGACTTTCCTTGAACCGCCACAGCCAACTGATGGTGCGGGTACAAGTGGGTTTGGAGGGAGTGGTCCTGAAGTTTGAACCTTGAGATCCCTTTTAGGATAGATTTATATTTCTGTAGGCGGGTAGATACCCGGCCATTCTTGTAATGTTTGAATTTTTTACGAAATATAAATGTTTGTGCGGGTAGGACCGCCACTTTCACTGGATGACTTGCTTTATAAACGCTATATGACTTGCTCATGCATATTATAGGTTAATTTGGCACTTGTTTTGCCGCATAAACAATATATGATTCGCTCGTGCATACTTTAGTTTAACTTAGCAATTTTCCAAGTGTTTTGAATAAGTTAACCGTTCGACGCGCGGTTGTCAATAGGTTAGTGTTCAGTTTCCTCTATCATGATTGTGCGGGTAGGACCGTCACTTTCATTTAGTGGGATGACCAATCTTCACCTATAACTGACCTGCGTGAAGGTTTGCCGTTTTTTGTGTTTATGCGGGTTTTGCCGCCGTCCACACGCAACAACTTCCCCACTTATCTATGCGGTGAATACCAGCATATCAGTGTTTTGGATAAGTTAAACCTTTCGACGCGCGGCTGTCAATAGGTTAAAGTTCAGTTTCCTCTATCATGATTGTGCGGATAGGACCGGCACTTTCATTTAGTGGGATGACCAAACTTTACCTATAACTGACCTGCGTGAAGGTTGTCCTCATCTCTTGCAAATTTTTGCCGTTTTTTGTGTTTATGCGGGTTTTGCCGCCGTCCACACGCAACGAATTCCTTTCACACTTATTTATGCGGTGAATACCGGCATATCAGTGTGGAAAGTTCATAAGTATAAATGTAAGACCATCAGCGTCAATGTGATAAGGAGAATCATTTCCATTAGAAGTGGCTCTGGGCCTTTTCTTTACAAGTTTGGAATTGATCTACATGCAACCTGTGTAATTGAATTCCCATGTTCTTGGGATGGGGGAGTCATCGAGCCTTTCGAGCCGATATTCACCTTGTTCGGAATCTCGTTGTTTACGCAGTATGTAGTCTCCAACATTGAAGCTGCAGTTTCATTCGTGTTTCCCCAACTGGGGATGATTGTTTACTGCACTTGCCCGACTTGGGTAACCGGGGTAGTGTTCGTAAAATTTACTGCACTTGCCCCGGCTTGAATAACCGGGGTAGTGTTCGTAAAATTTGTGTACTCGCCGGTGTTCCTCCCAGTAGCTGGGGTTGTGATTACCGGGGTTTCTTGGTCACTCGCTGGCCTCGGGACCGGAGTAACGTTAACCATCTTTCCAGAAGTTTTGAAAAAACTGATAATAAGTTCTAGCTTTTATGCACGGATGGCGCCAATGAAGAAACACTAATCGACCCCGGCAGATTACGGATAATCTGGGGGTTAAATAGATGTTTCCCACGAGGGTTAGGTCCGACAAGATGGTTATTCTTCTGATGACCTGCAAAACAGACACCGTGAGCTCGTCACTGAGAAGGGGGGGGTACCTCCTTGTGACCACCCTCCGGCGTGAGAATCAGACTAAATTGCTCTTGAATATAAGTGTATATTAAGAGAAATAGCTAGAGAGAAGATATCAGATAATATATGGAGATATAAGATAAGATATAAGATAATGATACCGGTCCAAGGTGTTGGAGTATTTATAGCCGAAGGTAGGTTTCCAAGCAGGTACAGCCGGCTGAATAGTATTCCTGTTCTACCAACTGTGGGCTACGCACGTGCCATGCTGATGGTTGGTGGGTAGGCAGCGGCTGATAGTGACCAGGCCGGCTGTGTACTATTCCTTTTCCACCAACTGCAGGCTATGGACGTGCCCCGACAGGGGTTGGTGAGTAGGCAGCGGCTGATAGTGACTTTAAGTACTAGAGCGTGCTGCCCGTCGTACTGTTGTCAGTGAGCTGTCGCAGCTTTGGTCAGATCTTTTGTCCATACCTTGGCAGGTACAGTACAAAAGATCCTCCAGTATCGTACGGACTGGCTCATTTGGGCGGGAGTGTTCCCGGCTTTGGGCGGGAGTGTTCCCGGCTTTGGGCGGGAGTGTTCCCGGCTTGTTCATTCCTTCTTCAGGTGACATTACTGAATTATTTGAGAGTTAGTGACTTGTGCGTGTAGCCTTGCTGTGCGGGTAGCCTTCCCTGATGGCTAGTATCCGTAGCTGCGGGAACAGGCGGAGTACGTCGACCATTGGGAGGCGTTTCCTGCGGGAGCAGCTTGCGTACTGCGCGTAAGGACGTCGCGTCTCTGAGCATGGTGGGTCCTGCGGATCCAGTTGGTCTTTGCGCAGACGTCCCTCTAAGGTGAGTCTTGCGGGTCCAACCGCGCAGACGTCCCTCTTTGAGGTGAGTCTTGCGGGTCCGACTGCGCAGACGTCTCTGTTTGAGGTGAGTCTTGCGGGTCCAACTTGGCTCTGCTGGGACCTACCTCTTCATTTACGTGTTTTGATTTTTTTTATAAAATTGTTAGCATATGTAATACATGTTTTCCACATATAAGATGTAAAAAAAGATTTCAAAATGTTTTGTAGGTATTGATATTTTCCACCTCATGAAGCACACAGGTTCTAAGTAGGATAGTGTGTATATATATATATATATATATGGTAAGGTTAATGTAAAAAATAATAGTTTTATGAGAAGAATAAGAATAGATCTAGGCCCTTAGATCTAGGATATAGTGGTTGAGATTAGTAGTTTCTAAAAACCATATAGTTTCCTATTTACATGGTATAATGTCCTATTTAGGTGGTGTGGTTTATTTTAAAACATTCTCACACTTCTCACAAAACAATTGTTTTTTATTTGAACCTTCTTATATATATATATGTGTGTGTGTGTTAGTAATGTTACTATGTAAGCATTTTTGCAATTACCATGCATGTATATGCATATGTATGAGATATATATCTATTTGCATGTATATGCATGAGGAAAAGGGTTAAAATAAAAAGAAATAGTTTCCTATGAATGGTAAGAATGACATAAAATTTGAAGTTTGGAAACTATATAGCATAAATCCTAAATCCTAGGAAACTATTGGACATTTTGGAAACTAACAATCTCAACCACTAGATCTTAAATCCAGTGGCTTAGATTTATTCTTACTCTTTCTAGAAAACTCACTCTTTTTATTTTAACATACCCCTATGCATGAGATATATATCTATTTGGGTGTACCCAATATTGTTATGTTCTCACATGACATATTTTGGACGTATTGAGTTTGGATGATAGATAACGAAAAAAAATATGGATTCCTTATGCGATAAATGTTAGCTGATATGAAAAGTCGGATGTTACCTGTTTGTTTATGAAGTTCGGGTTGAATTGTCGTTCTTCCCCTAGAAGAAACAATGAGAAGTGTATACAGAACCACCAACAACAAAGTAAGATCACTAGACTTCATTTTTTAACACTTTGTTTTTTTGATCTTGATGCTGATTAATTGCACACATATATACGAACTACTTGCAATAAGTGATTTAAGTACAAGTTGTCTTCAATGGGAATCTTACCAACTTTTGTAAATATTCTGAAATTATATTAAAGGCACCAAAGTTTTGTTGTATTCTTAGTACAGATTATGCAGGCCTGGCTCCGAGAAAGTAAAAAAAGTTTAGGGTCGAAGGCAAAAAAATTTTCGGGCCTTAAATAAAATAAGTATTTGTTTGATTTAAACAATTTTATTTTTATATGAGTTTACTTCTTTATAATTTGGGTTGTGTAAAAAACAAATAAGATAAACAATGTCTCAAATGAGACTAGAACCCATAACCTTTTGGTTGTAAGTAATAGCATTTGCCACTAGACCAAACTAGTGGCTATGTAATCGAGTTTAAACATTAAATATATATAGTGTATCTAATAAAAATACATATAATTTAAAAAAAAAATTTCGGGCCTAGCGGGTTGTCGGGCATGTGGCCGTCGACCACCCCGCCACCCCCAAGGCCGGCATGCAATCTCATTAAGTTTGATTTAAGATTGATTGCACTAGTGTCTCGTGGTAATTTCATAACATTAACATATTTAAAACAAAAAAGAAAAACAAAATTGGTAAAAGCGGGGAGTTGGTAAAACTATGGCGTCGTAGCTCCTATTTGGACGCAAATTCGGTCGGTATTAGTTGATGGTCAGGTTTTTTTACGGCATCGGAGCTAAACTCAAGAAACGAATTTGTAAAATGATCAAACATTAAAAAAACAACAATTGGTGTAAACCTCGAGTGTTGTGGTTGCTTTTCAACACGCAAACTCGGTCGGTATCGGTTAGGTTAAAAACAGAGCCGGCTCGTATGCTGTTCTAGTGTAATGGTAAAAGGCCGAACACTTAATTTTGTAGGCCAATGATCGAATTCCTTTCCCCTCAATTTTTGTTCTTTTTTTTCTTTCCTTTCTCTCGTTTTTAGGAAAGGTCGGACGGATATAATTAGAATGATATATGCACATTATAATTGTTAATGCCCATGATGAAATTAAGTGTCCGATATGCGGTGTTGTTTATCAAATGTTTTTAATATCTCCATGGAAGTTACTCTCATGTTGCGTTTTAACAACTTTTGTTGGTTTCTTTTTAAAAAGCAAATCTAATATCTTCATATACTAGCTTATTTTATAAGATAAAAGTTGGGATTGTTGCACTTATGTAGGGAGTTGATCTGAGTTGGTAACTACTTGATCTTTCTTAATCAAAAGAAACTATTACACGTGACATTTTTATGACCCGTTACATTACCCGTCTAGTCTCAAAATACGTTTGTTTTCCTTTTCATGTAAGGTCCCCAATCTTTTAGTTTGCTTTATGTCTCCAAAAAGCATGCCGGCCCTGATTAAAAACAACAAAGTGAACAAACTTAAACAAAGAAAAAAAAACATTAGAGGAGGAAAAGAAAAACAAAGAAGCTCAAGCATGAGTTTGGTTCGATTTGAGCCTATTTTGTTTAGACTCGAGCTAAAGGAGGAAAACATATCTGAAGATATATTTGTTTTCTTATTTATTTTTACTATTCCTTAATGGGTTGCATTCCCATATTTATTTTCCCTTAACTCTATTTATTTTTCCCATATTGATCAAAGAATAAGGAGAAACCGATTATCAAAAATATTACGAGCTCGGCGCCTTGGCTCGTATACAAAAATTGAAGCTCGAGACCGACTTGGCACAAGCTAATTTAAGAAAAACGTTAAACGAGCATAGATGTGCATAAACCGGGTATTTTTAGAAATTGGAACAGTGTAGAAACCGGTTCTGGGTATGGTCAACAAAAGTCAAAACCAGGTCAGGTAGGAATCGGTTCCAAGTATTTGACCGGGTTTTTTCGGGTAGGGTCAAGTTGGGTTTTGACCGGGTAAAGATGGAACCGTTTTCGGGTGCACGTCCGGAAAGTAACTCAATACCAGGTCGTACCCGCAAGTCAGGTACGAATAGAAACCAATTCTAGGTCAGGTCTGAAAACAAGTATTTTGTGCACCTCTAAACGAGCCCAAGCTAGGCCCAAACTTGTCTCTACTGTGTCAAATTAAGAAAATAAAACTCCAAAAAAGTTGAAACTTAAAGTCACACAAACTTTTTTAAGGCTCGGGCTCAAACTAAGTAACTGAACTAGCTTTATTTGAGTCGGGTTTGACTTCAGGATTGGAGTGAAGAAGAAGATGCGTAAATTCCTTCAAGCCCCAGTACCCAAACCGATTTCCCGACACGAATACCGTCGCAAAACCGACGAAACCAGCCTCCCTTTATACGACGAGTTATTCAAATTCAACCAACTAATTACCCGCCAACCTCTTCCCGCCATAAACCACTTTTGCAAAGTACTAACTTCCATTGTCAACATGAACCATTACTCACTTGCCATTAATCTCATTCAAAGACTAGACACTTTACCTCTCGAATCCGATATATACTCAACAAACATAACTATTAACTGTTTTTGCCGGTTAGACCGAGTGGATCTCGGTCTGTCGGTCTTCGGTAACGCACTGAAACGCGGGTATCGACCCGATTGTGTCACATTTAATACTTTGATTAATGGGTTATGCGTTACGGGTGGTTTTGATTATGCACGCCAAGTGTTCGATGAAATGTCGGGTGTTGGAATTAAGCCGAATGGCATAACGTATGGTGTGTTGATTAACGGGTTGTGTAAAATTGGGGAAATTGATCGCGCGGTTATGTTACTTAACGAACTAACCGAAGAATTTGAGTTGTCGGGTTCGTCGGGTGTTGTTATGTATAGTACTGTAATAAACGCGCCATGCAAAACCGGTGACGTTAATCGTGCTTTGAGTCTTTTTAATGAAATGAATGCGAAAGGCATTACGCCGAATGTTGTGACGTATATATGCTTGATGCAGGGTTTATGTAGGTTCGGGTTACGTGAACACGCGTTAAGATTGTTAGACGATATGTTACGTAGTCACATGACTAACGTCGATTTACAGACATTTAACGTGTTGTTAACCGCGTTATGTAAACGTGGTTGGATGGTGGAGTCACAAAATTTTCTTGATTTCATGGTTGACCGAGGGTTGACTTTGAATACCGCTAGTTACAACGCTATGATAAACGGGTACTGTTTGGTTCGTAAAATAGACGATGCTCGACACTTGTTTGATGTTATGAGTTGCGGTCGTGACGTTATAACGTTTAATGTTTTGATTAACGGGTACTGTAAGGGTAACAATATACACGAGGCGTTGG
>NW_027502487.1:0-29559 GCF_021521415.1 Bidens hawaiensis | reverse complement strand
GGTGAGCTAAAAGAAGTTAAGTTATATTTTGTGTGTATGCCACACCCTAGTTTTTCAGTGCACAACTTTCTTTGGATTTACATATTCCAAACCTAACTATTAAACAACAAAAGTCTAAAAAATGAAACCTTTACATCTTAAGAAACAAATAAACTAACTACTTTTCTATAACAAGCAAACCAAAACCGTGGCCACTTCTCTCATTGTCTTTTCCTTCGACTTCTATTCCATGTAGAACCGTCGTGGATGTTGCGATCATCAAAGAGTTCAAAGAATTTATTGTGAGTTATGAGGATTTGGTTAAGAGATTCGACATGATTGGTTGGAAAATAATTAGCGGATGAGAAAACACTCAGAAGTAGGGGTGCAAACGAGCCGAGCCGAGCCCGAGCTCGACCAGGCTCGAGCTCGGCTCGTATAACTTACACAGAGCTCGAGCTCGAGCTCGGCTCGTTTCGAGCTCTATTTCAAAGCTCGAGCTCGGCTCGTGAGTAGATTTTCAAGCTCGAGCTCGGCTCGGGCTCAGCTCGTTTACCATTTATTTGTTATTTTTTAAATAATATAATTATTTTTATATATTATTTTCTATTATAATTTTCTGTATAAAATATAATATATATATATATATATATATATATATTATTTAGTTATTTTTATTTATTTTTTATAAAAATATATATATTAATTAATAATTATTAAATATATAATTTAAAAAATTATATTAATGGCAGGCTTGTTTAGGCTCGCAAGCCGGCTCGAGCTCGATAGGTGAAGCTCGGGCTCGGGCTCGTTTATTAAACGAGCTTACTTTTAGGCTTGAGCTTGGGCTCGGGCTCGATTAAGCTCGGCTCGTTCGAGCTTTTTAACGAGCCAATTCCGAGTAGCTCGCAAGCAGCTCGGCTAGTTTACACCCCTACTCAGAAGATAAGAGGTTGCCCCTTTAAGACCCCGGGCTCTAAAAATTTTCCTTAACAATTAAAAATAAAGTATCGTAATAACATAAAAAGTGACACATGTAATGAAAACAATAGTAGAACAAAAATAATAATACTAAACCATTGATAACATAAAATAATTAGTAAACTATCCTAGTATCAGATACGATAACAAAAAAAGACAACTTAAAATTCCTTTGAAAGTATATATACTCTCCCTTAATAAACCTTATGTCATGAGTCATGACCTCGCTAAAACAAAACTAAGAAAACTAAAATTGTAAGTAAAGCACTATCCAAGAAAAAAGGGGAGAAAACTAATTAACTGTTATTTCCCCTAAAATTCCCCAACATGTATTCGGTTGCTATATTGTTTATTATTTTTTTTCTAGATTTTAAAGTCCTACAAAATAATCGAAAGTATAAGGGTGGACGGGGCGGTGTGCGATGGGTGATCCATCACGCGTGATGGCCCTTTCAACACCGCCGCCGCCCCCTTGTCACGCGGAAATTGGCTTAGTTGCGTGATGGATGTCACGCGGGATGAGGGGTTCAATTTCCAAGAAAAGAGCCGTCAGGGGGGGGGATGTAGCCGTTGGGATGCTTGGAAAATTAAAAAAAAAAAACATTATTTACCTATATAAATATATCTTCAAAACATACAAAAATCCAACTCAAATCCAACTCAAAATCTTCTATTACACACACCATTTTTAACATATCAAATGGAGGGTTCTAAGAAACGTGGGTCGGGTTCAAAGAAAACCCAAACCCGACCAAAGGTTCGACAAAATCTAGGTGAACCGACGAGATTTCGCTTACAAGACGAATCTGACACAAACCAACCTTCCCAACAACAACCTTATTATCCCCAACCTTTAACCGTCCCAAAACCAACAACAACCTTCTCAACAACATTATTATCAACCGTCCCAAAACCAATCGTATCAAAATCGACCTTTTAATCCCCCTTTTTCTACCCAAAATTACCCAAATAATGCTTTTCAAACTTTCGGATCTCAACCGTCTCAAATGTTTGGCTTCTCAACCGTCTCAAATGTCCGTCGATCCCCTAGACAATAACGATGTTATACATCAATTTGCAAGTGTTTTTCGTCATGATGTGCAAACTTTGGATGAAGATGAATCCGAGGATGAGGAGCCGCATCAAAGAGGTGCTCGGCGTTGGTTGGCCGATGAGGAGGTCGCCTTGACCAAGGCTTATTTACATTGCTCCGAATCAAAAAAACGCTCAAACCAACAAAAAAAGATGCGTTATGGAAACGTATTAAAGAACATTTCTCGCAACTTCCCGGCGCAACCGAACGAAACAAGGATCAACTGATTGGCAGGTGGGGAGATTTGAATCGAAAAATGTCAAAATTTAATGCTTGTTACGTCCAAGAGGTAACTATTTTAGTTTATTTATTTTATAATCTAGTACTTTATTTTTACAATTTGTTATAAATATATTTTTTCTAAATGTTTTGTAGTCCCGAACTCCACAAAGCGGATCGAGCGAGGCGACTATGATAACGAACGCTTTGCGCGAATATGTCCAAGTTCAAATGTAAGGATTTTCCCCACTTGGATGCGTGGCAGATTGCGAGATGTCACGCGAAGTGGGTATCGATTCCGTTGGTCGATTTGAACGGACCAACGGCTCCAAGGAAGAAAGGATCTTGTTCAAAAAGATCAAAAACTTCCGAGTCCGGGGACTACATAACGTCTACCGGCGGCTTGTCATGCAACATGCCGAACATGAACTTGAACGAAGAACCCGAAGACAATCCCGACGAAGACATACCCACACCCACACCCACACGGCCAAATCGCAAGAAAAGTAGGGAACCGTCAAGACTTGGAAAGGAAGCGGTGGCCGAAAATTTCGCCGAATACAAGTCGGCTAAGATGGAGGAAATGGCCGAGACGAATGAGCGAAGGAAAGAGGCTCATATTTTAAAAATGAAGCGTGAGGAGACGTATATCAACCATTTGAATGAAAAACAAAAAAACGCCGATCTAACTTTCCTCTTACAACCGGCATGAACATCTTGATGAACCCTTTAAATCGATCCTACTTCAACGCAAACGCTGAGATATGCGACAAGTGGGGTTGGGAAGGGCAGTAGGTTTTTTTTTGTCGGTTTTTTTAATTTAGTTTTCTTTGTTTAATGTAATCTTGTTTTATTTTTAGTTAATGCAAAATATTGTTTTCTTTTTATTTAATTTAGTATTTATTAAAAAAAACAATCACACACTATCACACCACACCACCACCCCTAGTAAAAAACCATCACATGTGATAGATTTGGGGTTGGTGATGTGGCACCATTTGATTGGGTGGGATGTGTGATGAGTGATGCCACCACATCCACCACCCCTCCCCCCTAATTGCTTTCTTTTTTTAAACGGCCAACAAAATAAAATTTTATTAAAATAAATCGGACTAGCAAGAAACTAGCCCGACACCACAATCGAAACAGACACCAAAAAGAAAAAACTCAGTACACTTTAAATCAACACCAATCCTCCCAAGATAATTGAGACACTCCCGACCTATTTTTAACCCAAAGATAACTAAGCCCTTTAACTAAGCCCTAATTGCTTTCACTTTTTGAAAATAAAGCCATTTTTCTAGATTTTGAATATCACACTCGTTTCTTTACACCATATCTAATATACACTCTCATTTGTTATATTGATTCAGTAGCTTTAAAAACTCGTGTATTATACATAATAAATTAATGTATAAAGTACAATGAATAATTTAATACAAATATAAAAAAAGATAATTAGGTCTCTTTATATTATGTAAATAAAATATATTATAATATAGTCGTTTTATATCATCAAATATATTTGAATTTTTCAATCGAGAATGGGTTGTTCTACCATCGGTTCCACCATCAGCATACAATAATGAAACAATGCACTGAAAGCAACATTTAAAACAATAAGGCCTTTCGATGTGAAAAATGTAGCTAAAGTCTTTCACAAATATGTTATACATTTCATACCAAGCCATAGACAAAAAAGACACCAGATGTTCCTTTTTGAACAACTTTCATGTTGTCATTATACACACACTGTTGTTCAACTATCACAATAGTCTTATAATAAATATAAAAAATGGAAAATTTGTATGATTTTTAAGACTGAATATTTGTAAAAAAAATTATTATTTTAGTTCTTTTCAATATGAAGATGTCTCAAAAAAATTGAATGTTATTGTACTCTGTAAACATAAACTCTTTTATATATACATTTTAATTTTAAATAAAATATATTTAAACACGTAGTTATTATATTCATATTTTTTTATATTAAGTATGTTTAGAATATAATTTATGGCATTAATAATTCAATCATTTGAGATTGACCAATTAATACAGTATGTTGAATTTATAATCAATACTATATTTAAAACCAAGATTTTGTTTTTCCCATCAATAGATGAGAAGTGATTTTGACGGGAATTTGATAGTGAAAATTGATATCAGAATGCAATGTGTCTAAAATTATTTTCTTTTATTAGTACAGGTAAATTTTACGATATAAAACATGTTATAAAGTAAAATTTATGATACAATATAAATATATTTATGATACTATAGTAAATTTATCACAAAATAGTCGTCGTTTTAAAACAAAATGTTATATTGCTTAATTTTTTCATATTGTTATTTTTACAATATAAAACATGTTATAAAGTAAAATTTATGATACTACATTAAACTCTTTTTGTTGCTTTGGATTTTAATACCTTGACATCACAAACTTGTATTTTTAAAACAGTTATTTTCAAATTTAAAACTCTTTTATTTTGGCTAATGAGTGTTATTTGTTTTGAATCACCAACAAATAAAAATATAAAACTCAACCACCTACGGCAATCCAGTAACCAGGGACGGACCTAGTGGTGTTCAAAGAGAGGGGGGGGGGGGGGCATCCGCCCACCTTAAGTTTTTTGTTACTAGTGTTATATATGTGTGAAAATCCAGATTACCCCTCATAAAATTTTGATATCACCCCATCTAAGTTGAACTTTTAAAGACAACTCCTAAGAAGATGACCTCTTATTTAAATAAACTTTCACCATTCCTAGCTATTTTCCAACTGGTGCAATGAACAGACGTTGGAATCATTTTGAAGAAGATGAGTTACTACTTTAACTTATAAAGGAAGGGTGCTTTTATAATTTTACCGGCCAACTAAAAGTAAAAATAGTGTCTCGAAGAAAAACATTGAGTGGCACATACAATTTTCCTAGTCAGATTATAATAACTTTAATTACTTCTATATGAAAATTTATTATTAATAATGTAATAAAAAAAGGTTTCTCCTTAGTTTGAAATTCTTATTCTAAATTTATTTTCTTTGTGGGTTGATTTTCTTATTTTATGGTCTTATTTTATTTATGTTAGCTGTTTTTTTTATGTTTAAATAATTATTGTACCGTAATAAAATTAATATATGAGTGTCATTTAACTCATCTATGTTTATATTATTCTAGCGGCATTAGAAAATTTGGTTTACCCATTGGTCGATGGTAACTTGCTGCTAATGTGATTGATGTGAACGCAAAGCACGGTAAATTAGTAAAATTTGAATTATTTAATTTGATTTAGTATAGGAATTATATGACATAATGGAACGATTCCTCAATAGTAAATTTGGAGAAGCTTATTCTAAAACTCCCGAAAACTTCGACGTGATCCAACCTGAACCGGCCCGGAAATAATTATTGTGCAACGATAGTCGATAGCCAAGCAACCCTTAAAAGTATCACCCCTCATGAAAAAAATTTATAGATACGCCACTACCAATACCAAAGGTGACTCAATATGCCCACGTTAATAAACGGTAAAATTCATATTGCTATTTATGTAGCTTAAAACATTTATTTTATTTATTTTTTTATCTTAAATGATAAACTATTGCTCTATAATAACAACAATAAATAATAATTTAATCTACTCAGATTGCTTAACCTAATATTTCCGATGTGAATATAGTATAGTGGTAGAAAATTTGAGTTTCTCAATAGATACTCAAGTTTAAACCCCACTTACAACATTTTGGAGGGGCATTAGTGACTCAATGAAAGAAGCTTGAGATTTTTGTGATCTTCAGTTTGATTCTGAGAGTGCCTGAGCTTTACCATCAGTGTCTTTTCAGGCGGGTGAGTTTTCCTCAGAACTAGAGATAACTTGGATGCACTTAAAGGCTTCGTACGACTTGGTTAGACTAGTTGACAATGACCTTTTGCCATTGAGTCACTCCGTATAAAGTATCTAGATAATTATCAGTTATTGGCGGTTAAAAAAAATAAAAAACAAAATTGAGTAACCTAAATTACGTTAATGGTGTCCGCATTTACTCATGCACGTGTTACAATCCAAATAATAGTAGTAATATTTATTTTATTATAATAACAGTAGTTTTAAAAACCAATGCTCACGGCGCTTTTATTCGTTCAACGACAACGTATCAGTCAGTCAAACCCCACTTTTATGCAGCAGAAGAAGATTCAAATTAAGAAGATGTCACCACGCGCCATCACAATACAAAGCCGCTCTCTCTTTGTCCTATCCGCCAATTTCAAAAGCGCCTCCGCTAAACGCCGTGCGCCGCCATCGTCACAGATCGGGCAATTCATCCGCCAGCTGTTAATTATTGTGGTAATAAATTAACACTGCACACTATTAGTACGTTACGATTTACGAATTCATTAATTAAAATGAGCTGCAGTGTTTTGCGATGAATGCCGTGTTCTGTGAGCTGAGATTTTGATTAGGTTTTAATTTGTTAGATCTAATTTGCAATGCTAGTTGTGGTTAGTTCTATTGTATAATAAGTATGATAATGTTTGAATTATTTTCCCGCTGTGGTAATTTAGCGTATAATTATTGTTGAGTTTTTGAAATGAGACGCGTATTAAGCGATAATTTAGCTTATAATTATTGTTTGGATATTTTCTTTTGCATATAATTATTGTTGATGATATTTTATAATGCTCCTTTTATATTTCATAGAAACATCCAAACGATTTATAATGAAGTGGCAGGTAAGCGGGAAACAAGCTGTGCCGCAACCCCCTTTTGGATAGCAAACCCAATCCGACTAAAAACAAAGTTTTGATTCTTATGGGCTGATACGTTACTATACACAACTTTCTAAACCCTATTCAAAAGGTCCACGGCATCCGGAGCTAAGAAACCAAAAGTGTCAAAGGCGAAGGGGATAAACACGTGTTGATTCTTCAAACAAGCTCTCTCGTGTTTAGCAACCTTGCCCGATGCCGCCTTCAATGCTGCCTGGCCTGCTACAAATCCAGTGTCCCTAATCCCAACAAGAGGGGACACTCCTGTGAGGTCGACACAAGCGTGTTTTCCCCCTACCCACCCAAAAACAAGTATACCGGCCGGTCGTAATGTAGATCTTCCTTCTTGAGGATCCGTAAGAAAGTTTACGGGGGCTTCCCTTTTAGCCGAAATTCCGGCTCGTTTAAGAACATCGCATAGAACATCCCTCACCAAATCATGCCTGTACTTAAACCCAGGCAACTCTTTGCAGTGAACCGCATGCTCGCCAAAAGAATCCAAACAAACCTTACGGCAAACCGGGCACGGCTCATGTCACACCCTCAAAATCCACTAACGGAGTTTTACCTTCAGAGGGTGTGAACTGGCAGGATCGGAATCATCAGTTATAATCAAACCGTAAAATAAGGTTTCAAAACCATGAAAACGTTTACGAGTAATTAAATGCGGAAGCGTAAAAACTTTTAATCAAAAGTTGTGTCACGCAGGACGACTTAAAACCAAAGATAATCGTTAAAAATAAGTTTGCAGGACAAAAGCGTTTTCAATCAATGCATGTTCTTAAATCGCGCGCCCGCCTCGGCTACCTGAGAATAACATACTAAAAGTGTCAACACAAGGTTGGTGAGTTCACAAGTTAAATAAAAATAATCGTTTAGCGTTTGCGTTCAGCGTTTTGCGTTAAGCGTTTTGCGTAACCACGTTACGGCGTTTTGCGTTAAGCGTTTTGCGTAACCACGTTACGGCGTTTTGCGTTACCAGATAGTGTTATGTCAAATTATATATCGATAGGTAGCTAGTCTATACAACAAGTATTACTAAGTGTTCGACACCGAAGCTGACTCGTTTAGTAAGTGCCTTGTCACCAGGTCCTCCAGACCATGGTACGTGTTAGCCAAAATTACACCCGCTCGACCGCCAGTTGAGTTTAGCGTTGGGTGGGGTTTGTCAAACCCAGTAGTACTACTCAACAGTGACTCGCTATTCTAAATATTAACCGGTTCGATGTGTAGGACTTCAAATATTTCGTTTGCCACTTAGCCTTTACAAGTGATATATAATTTATAACAAAATCTTAAATGCGTTGTGGAGTATGTTATCTCCCCCAAGTGAAAAGCGTTTGAAAACAGTTTAAAGAGGGGAAAGTGAAACTCACTGTTTGCGAAGAATTTCCCAAAATAAATCACCAAGATGCGCGTCACCGAAAAACTCTCTCTAACGTTCTAAAACAACAAAGAGATTTTTCTAAGTGTCGGAATATTATCGAGTCTCTAGACCCGGCACAAAATACCTATGCACATAACATGTTTCGTGTTTCGTTCGTGAATCGTGTGTGACTTTAACAAGTGTTTTTGTGACACATCACATGTGTAAGCAACCATATACGTGTCATGTATTCATAACGTACATTACTAGCAATTCTTCCCCGTAAGGGCATTTTGGTCAACAATTAACAATTAACTAGCCATTATTCCCCATAAGGGCATTTTGGTCAAATTATGACAATCAATTAGCAGTTATTCCCCGCAAGGCCATTTTAGTCAAAACACGACAATTATCTTGCAATCATTCCCCTCAAGGGCAATTTGGTCAAAACACGATAATAAATTAGCAAGTATCATATTTCATGCATTTTCACAAAACTCAGCAGCTAGTTTCACCGAGACAGAAATCCTACTAGAAAGATTGTACTACTTCACCGATCATAGCATCTCAATTAATTTACCAAAAATCATCACAGAAGCACATACGTCTTAGGTTTCCAGAACATATTTTATTACATTTTTATTCCTCATAGTTTTCTCACAATCATCAAATCATTACAGCAAACTCATAACAGTCAGATTCATGCACAACAGAATGTTATTTGCAATTCCTGTTAAACGAAAAATCCAATAAATGCAAGACCACTTGGGTTTGGTTCCTAACTCAATGAGTCAACTTCCAGAAGTGGAACCAACCCAATTGGTCTCGTAGTTTATGAGATATAACATTTACAACATAACCTAACAGCAGGTCTAACAGCTCAGTTTTGCACAACGTTTTTGTAAAATCATAAAAGTTAACTTCTACCTGTCCAAAAATTACAAACTTATACTTTATAGAAACTAGACTCAACCTAGTTTACTGCAGTACCCACAATCTCAACCAACTTTCACGTTTACACTTCGTTACAGTCACTTAAACATCGTATACACATTCTGTCTAGAATTTGTTTGCATCCAAACTCAACATAATAACAATCTATGAACTATCATGCATCCATATAACCCTCTAGACTCCATAAACACCATCCATGCACATCAATTTCACATTACATACAAGATTAGGGTTTGTGTTTGAACTCAAATCAAAGACACAACAATCACCATGCAACAAGATTCAATCTAGTTATCAATCATCATCCAAATAACAACAATCATATTAACTATATGCACTCATGAAATCGGCCAGCTAGGGTTTGTTATTAACCCAACAAACATCAAAATCAATCAACAAGAATGTAAAGGATGATCAATTATACCTTCCTAGCACCTAGTTCTTCAATCAAACACTTGATTTGAGGGTTGTATGTGTGTATAAGATGGACGGCAGCCAAGGAGCAAGGGGATGAGAGCTCCGATCGGGGTTTTTGGGTTTAGAATAATAATAAGTTAGGGTTAAGTTAAGGATATATTTATAAACACACAAGTTACACTCAAGTCCCTCCACTTCTAAGTATTACTTTTCTAGCCTAACTAACTTGTTTTCATCTTGAGTTAACGTTTATAACCATGTTATCACATAACACATAAGTCTAACACATAATTATCACATAATTACTGTTTTGACGTTTTTCGTTTATTTATCAATCGTTTGCGTCAACTCGTTTGCGTTTCGGTGCAAATCCCGAAAGACTACACATGTAGTAAGTGTTAAGCGTCATTTAAACCCTAGTTTAAATGTAATGAAGTGTGCGTTATAGATTCAATGATCTTAAGTTTGAATTGACGGAGTTGAGTTAACGGAGTTAACCTGAAATTGACGATTGTCACAGCTCATCTACCGGAAACAAAGGGATCATTAACCGATACTTCAGGATGGCCCGGTACTCCAAAGCCGACATATGTTGGCCCAATCCTTCAATAGGGAGAACACTTAAGAAATCTTGAGCCCGAGGAGCTCGAAGACACTCAAACACCGCTTTCTGACGAGGGGATAAATCAAACTTCATTTCCAAACTCTTGATGATTCCACTATAAAGGGCACTCGCCAAAGTATGTTGGGCTTTAGGGGGGGGGTATCTTTATTAGAGAAACCGCTAATGTCAAAATCGGGAAGTGAAATGTGCAACCGATCTATCGCACTCCCATAATCGGAGTCAAACCCATCAATACCACAACCACGAAGAATGTGGTCTTGTAATTCCCAAGATTGCGCTCTCGAGGCCATAAACGCATAGGTAGAAACTTCTGAAGCTGAACATAAACCCAAACCTCCAAAACGAGTCGGAAGTGATGCCAACCTCCATTGAAAATCTCCAAAGAAGGGACCACCACAAACCACGATGTCCTCAATCGCCCCCCGAAGGCCATTGTCAAACACAGAAACTGCTTCCCCTACATACACAGGTTGGCATGTTCTGAGACCAAACAACAACTTTCCAACTCCCATACATGAGCGGAGCAAAAGGAGCTCGCATTGAGGGTCCCGCAAATGCGGGATATAGCTCATCAACTCCACAGCTCACGAAGCCCTTTTCATAGCAAGTTCACTGATGAACCCGGCATCCCGGCTAACGGCTCCCCCCGAGGAGTTTCACACCTAGCACCGGTCTTCCAATCTCACAGGGAAACACCCCCTCCTGCACCTTAACCCCATTGCACGACGGCCAAAATACTTCGGTTTTCTTAATATTAAGTTCAAGGCCCAGGCGGGGACCCTCCGACCTGATAATATCTAAAGCTTTGGCAACCTCTTTAGAGTCCCCAATAATTGTACCATCATCTAGGTACCAAGCATGAAAGAGAAGCTTACAGGAACTCTGGACTAGATGAATAAGTGGGTGCAGAACTAAGGCGAAAAGAAGAGGTCCCAATGTAACACCCCGACCAAAGGCGGATTATACATCGGGGCGCCACATATTGTTTCGTTACTCGTGACACTATTGGGTGTCAATATTTAATAAATACATTCATTCGCGCATACGCAACGTAAACAAAAGACAACTTAAAACAACATAAATTAATATATTATAAATCATAATATTCGAACAGCGAAAACTTGTCTTGATACATTTTAATCTAGGTCCAAAATAAAGAACTTCCTACGTGTCCTTAAGCTCCCAAAACAGCTACTGCAAACCTGAACATGTGTTAAAATAAACGTCAAACACTTGCGTGTTGGTGAGAAATCAAGTTTAATAGATAATCATAGATAATCACAGTAAATCTGCGCGCAACACGTGTATGTCTAGAGTTTAACAAGGGTGTAATCAGATTGTGATCAAGCCTAAGATAGTTCATAGATCATAGTTCAATCCATGCTCCCAATTGAGCATAAAAACGAGAAAACATCTGTGCAAGTGTAAACAAAGAAAACCGTAAACGATAGGTCTCCCGTGTTCAACTAATGGTACCAACGGAACTGCGGAATAGGCCGAACAAAGCGGTTAATGATACACACATACAAATAAACAGCCAAGTAAACGTCCTCAACACATGGGATACTGCGCGACTAAAGTTCATAAACAGTTTAAGACTCAAGTTTTGTACAAACACATGAACATCCCAAAACATTAAAACTAAAAAGGGATTAGGTACGAGATTACTCACTTGATAAAGATGCGATGATAGATAAAGCAAGGACCAACTTTAAACAAGCACAAGTTAACCTATAAATAAGATTATTGTTTTAATGATTTGTTTTAAGTCTTGATTATAAGTTAGTAAATTATTATATATAATATATATTACCGGAAAAGCAGGGCAGAACAGGGAGGAAGACGGAGGCAGAGAGGAAGACGGCAGAGAGAGCAAGGAGCAAGAGAACAGGAGAGATTAAGTGTTTTGTGTGTGATGTGTTATGAAAATATTATTATTATTTATAGAAAAACCCTAGGAGACATAATCCCTAGAAAAGGGGAAAAGATCTTAAAAAGCAAAAGATATCAAAAAGCATAAGAATCCAAAAGCAAAAGATATCAAAAGATATGGCAGCTGCAGGGGCAAGATAAAGCTGTCAGGGAAACAGTAACAGGCATGGCGGGTCAGATAAAGGTACTGGTCAAGCATGGCAAAAGCAGATCTCAAAAGATAATGTCAGTCACTTTATCTGCCAACCAATGGGGTTGGTGCGCATGCTGCGCCGAAAGTAACTTTTCAGACATAAAGCAGATTAGGTCAACAGCTCAAAAGATAAGACAACACAAAAGCAAACGGCTAGATTTAAACAGAAGATACAAGGGTTAAGCGCGGGAAGGCTGAGTGCGCGAGCGCGAAGGCTGGCACAACAATCCTTAGCGCACTGCGGGAAGAATCACAAATCCTTAGCGTGCTGCGTGAAGAACTAGAATTCTAAGCGCATCGCGGGAAGAACATACATTCTTAGCGCATTGCGGGAAGAACATGCATTCTTAGCGCGCTGCGAGAAGAGTTCTCTTCACGCATCGCAGGAACAAGATGTCTTCACGCAGGCTTCCATGTAAGGAGTCTGGCGCGTGGAGCTGCAGACATCCTTAGGCGGGAAGAACGAGAGGGAAACAAGGCGGAAAGAGAGAAGGAAGAGGGAGGGGACGGCGGAAAGAAAGAGAGAGAAAGAGGCGGGAAGGAAATATATATTATTATTATTAAAAATAAAATATAAGTATAAATAAATATTAAATCATAAAAGAAAGAGATCGGGTCAGAGAAACGGGTACCTGGGTCGGGTCGGATCGGGCAGATGTCACAGTCTCCCCTACTTTAAGAAATTTCGTCCCGAAATTTATCTCGAAGTAGGTTGCGCAGAGAACAGGTGCGGGTACTTGATCTTCATTTGATCTTCCCTTTCCCATGTAAACTCGGCTCCGCGCTTGGACTCCCAGCGAACTTTTACGATAGGGATACGACTGCGCTTGGTTTGCTTAACCTCGCGATCCATAATCTCAACAGGCTTCTCAATGAAATGCATGGATTCATCAACTTGAACTTCATCAAGTGGAATGTGAAGGTTCTCGTCAGCTAAACACTTCTTGAGATTGGAAACATGGAACGTTGGATGCACATTACTGAGCGCGAGCGGCAGGTCAAGTCTGTAGGCAACTTTTCCCACACGCGCGAGAATCTTGAATGGACCAACATAACGAGGAGCAAGCTTACCTTTCTTCCCAAAGCGGACAACACCTTTCCAAGGCGACACTTTGAGGAGAACAAGATCACCAACTTGAAATTCGAGAGGCTTCCGCCTACGATCTGCGTAACTCTTCTGTCGGCTTCTGGCAGTCAGCAGATGATCACGGATCTTGGCGATTTTATCGGTTGTCTCTTGAACAAGTTCGGGTCCTGTGATTTGAGCTTCTCCCACTTCGCTCCAACAAATCGGGGAGCGGCACTTACGACCGTAAAGTGCTTCAAATGGGGCCATACCAATACTGGAATGATAGCTGTTATTATAAGAAAACTCAATCAAAGACAGGTGTGAATCCCAATTACCTCCAAAATCAAGAACACAAGATCGGAGCATATCCTCAAGAGTTTGAATAGTTCGCTCAGACTGACCGTCAGTCTGAGGATGATATGCCGTACTCATGTCCAAGCGAGTTCCTAGCGCAGATTGGAGAGATTTCCAAAAGCGAGATATAAAACGGCCATCGCGATCGGATATGATGCTCAAAGGAGTACCATGGCGGCAGACAATTTCCTTGACATAAAGCTGCGCGAGTTGCTCAACACGGTAGTTTTCACGAATGGGCAGGAAGTGAGCAGACTTAGTCAATCGATCCACTATTACCCAAATGCTATCATGTTTGCTTGCTGTCAAAGGTAACTTGGTAATAAAGTCCATCGCTACACATTCCCATTTCCACGTAGGAATTTCTGGTTGTTCGAGCAAACCAGATGGGCGTTGGTGTTCAGCTTTCACTTTAGAACAAGTCAGACATCTAGCTACGAACACAGCAATATCCTTCTTCATACCGGGCCACCAATAAGTTATGCGCAAATCCTTGTACATCTTATCAGCGCCGGGGTGAATAGAATACCGAGATTTGTGCGCTTCACTCAGGATATCAGCGCGAAGATTCACATCAAAGGGAATCCAGATGCGATTAAGATAACAGAGAATTCCACTCAGATTAGGGACAAAGAGTGCTTCCGCGCCACACGCTAACTCGGCGCGAAGGTTACCATTACTGATGGATGCGCGCTGCGCGTCACGAATACGCGATTCAAGGTTGCTTTGAATCGGCGCGAAGTGAAGCTGGGTGCGCGGCAAGATACAGTTAAGTTGGCAGGGTTTTCGGCTGAGCGCATCGGCTACCACATTAGCCTTACCAGGATGATACCGGATCTCACAATCGTAATCGCTGATGAGTTCGTTCCATCGGCGTTGCCTCATGTTAAGTTCCTTTTGATCAAAGATATGCTGAAGGCTTTTATGGTCAGTGTAAAGGATACACTTAGTACCATAAAGGTAGTGTCTCCAGATCTTCAAGGCAAAAACAACTGCACCAAGCTCGAGGTCGTGAGTTGTATAATTCTTTTCATGAACCTTGAGTTGCCTTGATGCGTAAGCGATAACCTTGCCTCGTTGCATAAGAACACAACCGAGACCTTGGTTGGATGCATCGCAATACACGACAAAATCATCATTACCCTCAGGTAGCGCAAGAACAGGAGCTTCACACAACAAACGCTTGAGTGTTAGAAAGGCTTCTTTTTGCTTCGAGCCCCAAATATACGGTTTACCTTTGTGCGTCAGAGCTGTTAAAGGCAAAGCGATCTTTGAGAAGTTCGAAATGAAACGCCGGTAATAACCAGCTAAGCCCAGAAAGGAACGGATCTCGGAAGGAGAGGATGGCGTAATCCAGTTCTTGATTGCTTCAATCTTGGATGGGTCGACATGAATACCCATCTTGTTTACAACATGACCAAGAAACTGTACTTCATCAGACCAGAATTCACACTTGGAAAGCTTAGCATAGAGTTGCTCAGCTCTAAGCTTTTGCAATACCAATCGGAGATGTTGCTCATGCTCGGCCTTGGTCTTAGAATACACCAGAACATCATCGATAAACACGATCACGAATTTATCCAAGAAAGGCCTACACACCCGATTCATTAGATCCATGAAAACGGCGGGTGCGTTGGTTAGACCGAAGGACATGACCAAGAATTCAAAATGGCCATAACGAGTTCGAAAAGCAGTCTTCGGAACATCTTCATCGCGGATACGCAACTGATGATAACCAGAACGGAGATCGATCTTCGAGAAACAAGAGGCACCTTGGAGTTGATCAAAGAGGTCGTCAATACGCGGTAAGGGATACCAGTTTTTAATGGTGAGTTTGTTCAACTCGCGGTAATCAATACACATGCGAAACGATCCATCTTTCTTTTTAACGAACAACACCGGAGCACCCCAGGGCGAAGAGCTAGGGCGAATGAATCCTTTAGCAGTCAACTCTTGAAGTTGGCTGGCCAATTCTTGCATCTCAGCGGGCGCAAGACGGTAAGGAGATTTAGCTACGGGGGAAGCACCAGGGACAAGATCAATACGGAACTCGACTTCACGAGCGGGAGGGATACCAGGAAGATCATCAGGAAAAACTTCAGGGAAATCACGCACAACAGGGATACCGCGAAGCTTCTTTTCTTCAGCAGGTTTAACCACATGGGCTAAGAATGCAACACACTTCTTCCGCATGAGTCTTTGGGTTTCGGCGCAAGACATAAGTTTAAGACCACTGGAGGGTTTTTCGCCGTAAATATGAAGATCACCATTTTCTCGAGGTATGCGAATCAATTTCTTGGCGCAAATAACTTCGGCGCGATTCTTCGAGAGCCAGTCCATACCAATGATAACATCAAAGCTTCCAAGAGGCATAGGGATGAGGTCGATCAGAAAATCGTTTTCGTTAAGGTTAAGCGTGCAATCTTTAATTACCGAGTTTATTAAAACAGTTTCGCCATTAGCCAATTCAACTGAAAAATCTTCTTTTAAGTTATCGCGCGGTCGCGCAAGCTTCCGCTCAAAGGCGCGAGAGATAAAACTTCTATCGGCGCCAGTATCAAAAAGCATAGATGCATAAAATCCGTTAAGCAAAAATGTACCATTAACTACGTCGTTATTCGCTTGCGCTTGGTGCGCGGTTATGTTAAAAGCTCGGCCACGCGTCACTTGGTTCGAAATTTGGTTCACCGGATTCGCTTGAGTAATCTGAACTTGTAGCCTTGGGCACGCGTTCCGGAAATGACTTGGATCACCGCAGTTAAAGCACGATCTGGGTCGTGGGTTTTGGTAAGTTGGCTGTGGGTTCTGCGGGTAGGCTGGTGGTGTTGGCGCAATCGGATTGGAGGGAGGGGTTCTACAGTACTCAACGGAGTGACCTACGCGGCCACATCGGTTACATTGTCGACACGGGACTTGAGGTGGGTGATGAAGTCTACAGGTTGGGCAGAAGGGTTGGTTTCCTGTGTAAGGTTTCTTAGTTGGCGGGGCAGGAAGTGCTGGATTGGTTAAGGCATAGTTGTGGACTACAGGAGGTGCTGGGTAGGTTGACAGTGGGTTAGGCGCGTAAACTGGTTGATAAATTGGTTGCTGGACAATGGGCGGGTTGGTAAGCGCATAGGCTTGTCTGCGCCTACGTTTCTGGTTATGGTTTGAGGGTTCTGGTTTGGTTTCTGTTGGTTCAGGGACAGTCTTGGTGGGTTTGGTCTTCTCAGTTCCCCGCAGGAACATGGTTCCTGCTCTGACATGGTTGTCGCTGAGCACAGCGGCCAATTCGATGGCGTCAGAGAGGGTAACTGGGTTTCTGGCCCATACAGAATCTTGAATTTCCATGGGGAGACCCCCAAGGAATTTCTCTATGGCTCGGCGGGAAGGGGTAACAAGGTGAGGGACCAGTAAGCTTAGCTCGTGGAAGCGCGTCGCGTACTCGCGCGCTTCACCGCTATACTGCTTCAAGTTCCAAAATTCTTCCTCCAGGCGCTTAACTTCGTTGGGAGGGCAGAATTCTCGCGTCAAGATTTCCTTGAATTCCTCCCAATGCATGTTAGAAGCAGCTTCTGCGCCATGCGCATGAGCTACTCCATTCCACCAAGTAAGCGCTCTAGATTCCAGGACACTAGAGGCGTATAGGGTTCGTCTTTCTGAGGGGCATTGGGTATGGAGGAAAGTGTTTTCAATCTTCTCAAGCCATTGGAGCATCACGGTGGCTCCTTCAAGACCTGTGAACTTCGGAGGGTTACCCGCATTAAAGGACTTAATGTTATAACTGGTGGTGTTGGTATTGTTTTGGCTCAAAGCTTGGGCTATTGCGGTGGCCATTTCCTGGGAACGTTGCTGCCTACGCCTGCGCGAGGCTTCTCTCCTCTGATAACGGGCTGATAGCGGAGGCATTCTATAAAAGTTTTAAATTTTGGTTAAGGTCTTAGCGCAAAGTAAAATCTTATAAAGCTTGGTTTCGCGGAGTTAGTTACCACCAATAGTTAAAAGTAAAATAAATGACTTTAAATGCAGACTTAATAAGGGTAACAAATTCGAATCAAGAACCGACAATTCACGTATCACCGTGACTTTCCGAGTTCTCAATTTAAAATAGCTAGTAAACGAGTATTGGAGATTGACGATTCATGTATCACCATGACTTTCCAATCTTCAATATAAAATATACAAGAAAATGAGTATTGGAGGTTGACAATTCATGTATCACCATGACTTTTCAAGTCTCCAACCTCAGAACATAATCGTAAATGGAAATTGAAAATCAACTATTCATGTATCACCATGACTTTTCGGATTTTCAAATTCAACAAACGAATATGTAAGTAAAATCAATAAAAATCGAAATTCAACAAAAATCGAAATATCGCGAAATAAAACATAAAATCATATACTGCGCAAGCGCGAGCATATTCATAAATAACGAGTAATTAACAATAAGCATGCAAACATGAGATTTCTCTCATGCGCGAGAAGGGACTCTTAGGTATTCTAGGCCGTTACGTCTAACCACCTATCCTAAAGTCAACGAGCTCTGATACCAATCTGTAACACCCCGACCAAAGGCGGATTATACATCGGGGCGCCACATATTGTTTCGTTACTCGTGACACTATTGGGTGTCAATATTTAATAAATACATTCATTCGCGCATACGCAACGTAAACAAAAGACAACTTAAAACAACATAAATTAATATATTATAAATCATAATATTCGAACAGCGAAAACTTGTCTTGATACATTTTAATCTAGGTCCAAAATAAAGAACTTCCTACGTGTCCTTAAGCTCCCAAAACAGCTACTGCAAACCTGAACATGTGTTAAAATAAACGTCAAACACTTGCGTGTTGGTGAGAAATCAAGTTTAATAGATAATCATAGATAATCACAGTAAATCTGCGCGCAACACGTGTATGTCTAGAGTTTAACAAGGGTGTAATCAGATTGTGATCAAGCCTAAGATAGTTCATAGATCATAGTTCAATCCATGCTCCCAATTGAGCATAAAAACGAGAAAACATCTGTGCAAGTGTAAACAAAGAAAACCGTAAACGATAGGTCTCCCGTGTTCAACTAATGGTACCAACGGAACTGCGGAATAGGCCGAACAAAGCGGTTAATGATACACACATACAAATAAACAGCCAAGTAAACGTCCTCAACACATGGGATACTGCGCGACTAAAGTTCATAAACAGTTTAAGACTCAAGTTTTGTACAAACACATGAACATCCCAAAACATTAAAACTAAAAAGGGATTAGGTACGAGATTACTCACTTGATAAAGATGCGATGATAGATAAAGCAAGGACCAACTTTAAACAAGCACAAGTTAACCTATAAATAAGATTATTGTTTTAATGATTTGTTTTAAGTCTTGATTATAAGTTAGTAAATTATTATATATAATATATATTACCGGAAAAGCAGGGCAGAACAGGGAGGAAGACGGAGGCAGAGAGGAAGACGGCAGAGAGAGCAAGGAGCAAGAGAACAGGAGAGATTAAGTGTTTTGTGTGTGATGTGTTATGAAAATATTATTATTATTTATAGAAAAACCCTAGGAGACATAATCCCTAGAAAAGGGGAAAAGATCTTAAAAAGCAAAAGATATCAAAAAGCATAAGAATCCAAAAGCAAAAGATATCAAAAGATATGGCAGCTGCAGGGGCAAGATAAAGCTGTCAGGGAAACAGTAACAGGCATGGCGGGTCAGATAAAGGTACTGGTCAAGCATGGCAAAAGCAGATCTCAAAAGATAATGTCAGTCACTTTATCTGCCAACCAATGGGGTTGGTGCGCATGCTGCGCCGAAAGTAACTTTTCAGACATAAAGCAGATTAGGTCAACAGCTCAAAAGATAAGACAACACAAAAGCAAACGGCTAGATTTAAACAGAAGATACAAGGGTTAAGCGCGGGAAGGCTGAGTGCGCGAGCGCGAAGGCTGGCACAACAATCCTTAGCGCACTGCGGGAAGAATCACAAATCCTTAGCGTGCTGCGTGAAGAACTAGAATTCTAAGCGCATCGCGGGAAGAACATACATTCTTAGCGCATTGCGGGAAGAACATGCATTCTTAGCGCGCTGCGAGAAGAGTTCTCTTCACGCATCGCAGGAACAAGATGTCTTCACGCAGGCTTCCATGTAAGGAGTCTGGCGCGTGGAGCTGCAGACATCCTTAGGCGGGAAGAACGAGAGGGAAACAAGGCGGAAAGAGAGAAGGAAGAGGGAGGGGACGGCGGAAAGAAAGAGAGAGAAAGAGGCGGGAAGGAAATATATATTATTATTATTAAAAATAAAATATAAGTATAAATAAATATTAAATCATAAAAGAAAGAGATCGGGTCAGAGAAACAGGTACCTGGGTCGGGTCGGATCGGGCAGATGTCACAACCAATCTGTAACACCCCGACCAAAGGCGGATTATACATCGGGGCGCCACATATTGTTTCGTTACTCGTGACACTATTGGGTGTCAATATTTAATAAATACATTCATTCGCGCATACGCAACGTAAACAAAAGACAACTTAAAACAACATAAATTAATATATTATAAATCATAATATTCGAACAGCGAAAACTTGTCTTGATACATTTTAATCTAGGTCCAAAATAAAGAACTTCCTACGTGTCCTTAAGCTCCCAAAACAGCTACTGCAAACCTGAACATGTGTTAAAATAAACGTCAAACACTTGCGTGTTGGTGAGAAATCAAGTTTAATAGATAATCATAGATAATCACAGTAAATCTGCGCGCAACACGTGTATGTCTAGAGTTTAACAAGGGTGTAATCAGATTGTGATCAAGCCTAAGATAGTTCATAGATCATAGTTCAATCCATGCTCCCAATTGAGCATAAAAACGAGAAAACATCTGTGCAAGTGTAAACAAAGAAAACCGTAAACGATAGGTCTCCCGTGTTCAACTAATGGTACCAACGGAACTGCGGAATAGGCCGAACAAAGCGGTTAATGATACACACATACAAATAAACAGCCAAGTAAACGTCCTCAACACATGGGATACTGCGCGACTAAAGTTCATAAACAGTTTAAGACTCAAGTTTTGTACAAACACATGAACATCCCAAAACATTAAAACTAAAAAGGGATTAGGTACGAGATTACTCACTTGATAAAGATGCGATGATAGATAAAGCAAGGACCAACTTTAAACAAGCACAAGTTAACCTATAAATAAGATTATTGTTTTAATGATTTGTTTTAAGTCTTGATTATAAGTTAGTAAATTATTATATATAATATATATTACCGGAAAAGCAGGGCAGAACAGGGAGGAAGACGGAGGCAGAGAGGAAGACGGCAGAGAGAGCAAGGAGCAAGAGAACAGGTGAGATTAAGTGTTTTGTGTGTGATGTGTTATGAAAATATTATTATTATTTATAGAAAAACCCTAGGAGACATAATCCCTAGAAAAGGGGAAAAGATCTTAAAAAGCAAAAGATATCAAAAAGCATAAGAATCCAAAAGCAAAAGATATCAAAAGATATGGCAGCTGCAGGGGCAAGATAAAGCTGTCAGGGAAACAGTAACAGGCATGGCGGGTCAGATAAAGGTACTGGTCAAGCATGGCAAAAGCAGATCTCAAAAGATAATGTCAGTCACTTTATCTGCCAACCAATGGGGTTGGTGCGCATGCTGCGCCGAAAGTAACTTTTCAGACATAAAGCAGATTAGGTCAACAGCTCAAAAGATAAGACAACACAAAAGCAAACGGCTAGATTTAAACAGAAGATACAAGGGTTAAGCGCGGGAAGGCTGAGTGCGCGAGCGCGAAGGCTGGCACAACAATCCTTAGCGCACTGCGGGAAGAATCACAAATCCTTAGCGTGCTGCGTGAAGAACTAGAATTCTAAGCGCATCGCGGGAAGAACATACATTCTTAGCGCATTGCGGGAAGAACATGCATTCTTAGCGCGCTGCGAGAAGAGTTCTCTTCACGCATCGCAGGAACAAGATGTCTTCACGCAGGCTTCCATGTAAGGAGTCTGGCGCGTGGAGCTGCAGACATCCTTAGGCGGGAAGAACGAGAGGGAAACAAGGCGGAAAGAGAGAAGGAAGAGGGAGGGGACGGCGGAAAGAAAGAGAGAGAAAGAGGCGGGAAGGAAATATATATTATTATTATTAAAAATAAAATATAAGTATAAATAAATATTAAATCATAAAAGAAAGAGATCGGGTCAGAGAAACGGGTACCTGGGTCGGGTCGGATCGGGCAGATGTCACACCCAAAGGGTCCCCCTGCTGAACCCCAGTGGTGGACCAAATGTGGTCATCCCCCACATATAGCCCGGCCGGTTGCCCATATAAAAAGTTCACCCATAAGGAAATAGATGGACATCGGGCCCGAACCTCATTCAGAAGGGCAGTCCTATCCACCAAGTTGAAGGCATTACAAAAATCAATAGTAAGCATAGCCAATGACCCATCAGAATGGAACTTACTTAAAAACCTGTTTGCGCTATGAAGAACGGCCTCTGCACCACTAGGGACTCCCACCCCAAACTGAAAGTCGCACAGGTATTTAGTAATGTCTTTCCCAACACCCCTCATAGCCACCTTAGAGATCAATCTTCTCCAAATGGCACCTACGGCAATGGGTCTAATCCCATTGTCCGGTTTGAGCAACGGTGTGAGAGGAGCCGACGCAATGAACTCTGCCAAAACCCTTAGGCATCTCCCCCCAAACATAAATTAACCATCGCAGTAGTAGCCTTTAGTAACCCAACAACGATCGGCGACCCCTCCCCACAAAATGCATCCAAAATATGTTGTGCCCTCAATCCATCTCGTCCGCATGACGTCCCTTTAGGGAAGGATTTAATGCATCCAAGCACACAATCCTCATCAACAACAAGAGGAGGCTCAGAAAGCAATGAAGCAGACATAACCGGCGGGGGCAAATTGGGATGCTTAGCCACTAACGCTTTCAAAGTGTCATTGCCGAAAGGTGCAACCCCTGAAGAGCATAATACTTTAATGGCGGCAGTAAAATGCCCGTCCGCCACTTTTCGTAAACATTGTTTCACATTGGCGCATACCGCAACATCATCGTGCTTAGCGAGAGGCTCCCCATGACTCGAGTTCACCCCTGTAGGTGTGGAAAAAAGGGATAAAATAAGCGCATCAAAACCATCCTTAGCACCCCAACTTGCTAGTGCTTGTTGAATACTCTGACATTGCAAAGACTTTCTATTACCGGACCTGCGCTCCTGACGTTTAGAAGGTCTGAAAACACGCAACGTGCACCGTGGTAACAAGAAAAGTTTCACCCATGCCTCAACAGAGTCTGGCATAGCAACCACCTTACCCAGAGCCGCAGTTAACGCTTCAGCAAATGCCATACGACAACTATGAGGGATGCTCTTAACAGTTGTGATAGGAAGAGAGAAGACGCGGTCAAGGAGAACCTCATCCACCACTATCCCTCCCAAGGGAGCAACATCCCTCATAACATGTGGTTTATCAATCCCCACAATAAACTCCTCCACAGCTCCCACACCCTCGTTGTACTTGGTGACTCCATCAGCATGATGACACGTCCGTTTAAGAGCATTTGGACGCATATACACCCCACATAGCCACTGGTCCGAGGCCTTAAAAGCCTCCCCAACCGAAATAAATAAATCACAATCCGTGGAAATGGCGTCCCGTAGGGTCCCTTTCCGCTCATCCGACGACAAATGAAGTCGTTTGATATGCGCCATTAACCGAGAGATCCCCCTTGACCCCGCCCGTCCATCCGGGCAACAATGGAACCCCCTAAAAGGACATGGCTAAACACCCACCGAACCCACACTATTTTCTAGGGTCTTAGACATAGCACCCTCATCAATTAATCCACCACGAGAAATGATGTCGAACCGACAACCATGTCCACCTCCCATGCCCACCTCCCCCGATGGGGCTCCTTTGACAATCCGAGCCCTTGTCATAACCCCTCACGACAAAAAGGCCAACAAACAAACTCGAGCTGAGTTTTGGGAATAAAAACCCGAACTAAGAGGAGAAAGGAGAGCAACCGCCAGTTGCTCTCCCCTCCGTAAACCCAAAAAAACCGATTAACTCATTGAGATGAGTTGCGTATTTTGCGATGAGTGTTGCATTTTGGTGTTAGTGAGCTGAGATTTTGATTGTGGATGATTAGGTCATATTTCGTTAGATCTAAGTTGCTTTTGCATATAATTATTGTTGATGATATTTGAAAGAGCTGTGAATTTTGCTATGAGTGTCGCATTTGTGTTCGCGATCTGAGAATTTGACAGTGAATGATGGTTGTCGTAGTTCTATTGTATGATATAATTTGTTGAGGATATTTTAAAGATATTGATAGTGTTTATTTTTGTGTTTATAGATGTTTGAAGTTTTGAAAGTGTATTATTTATAATGTAGATATTATAGCTGTGTTTTTGTGGTGGATTGAAACAGGTTGAAGGAGATGGAAGGAGGAATTGATCCTGATGCTCCACTTGATTATGTTGAACTTCAGATATTTCCATGCCAGAACAGGTTCTTTCCTTTTTTAAACCTGTTTATAAAATTTCGCGTTGTTATACGACTATTACTCCTGTAAATAGGAGATTGTATTTGATTAAGTTTTCTTATATTATGATTTTTTGTATTCTCACTTGTGGTAAATAATAACAAACCCTACAACAGTGCATATTTTTTGCATACAAATTTCAGACTGTTTGTCAAAAGATGGCTGTTTTGTTTGGCTAAGTTTCTGAAGCATGTTCTTATATAATCTTTTGTAGGTATGATGCGTATGTATGTAGTAGCAACAGGGCCGAAAAGGCAGCATCCGGAGCATTGAAACAGTTATTGTTGCATTCACCCCGAGTCAAAGATTTGACCTCCAAAGGCTCAAATACGAATTTCAAGGTGTTACCTCCTGATACTGTCAATGATGCTGAGTGGTTCACAACAGCCACATTGACAAGGTTCATTTTATTTTATCATAGTGCGTTTCCTTTCTATTGTTTTATTTGATATACTAAATGGAATTAAATCTTTATATGCTTTCTTTGATTATCATTTGTTAGATTTCTACGCATTCTTGATTGGCCAGACATCGTTAGCATTGGAAATGAAATCACTCAATTAGAGGAGACCAAAAAGTTCCAACTTTCTTTGTCTTTGAAGTCTGTGGTTGATATTACATCATCGATCGATTCAAAGTATGTATTCTTTGTGGTATCTATTATTTTACGCACTTAATTTCATGCAGTTTCTTAATCAACATATTTATGGCTTCTGATAGGAATGAACTACTGAGAGCTGTTGATTTAAGGCTCACTGCACTAAAAGATGAGGTAGTTACTATCTTTGACCAGGTTACCAGGGCCAGATGCTCAACTAAGGACATATCTGACTTGGAAAATTTTACACATCATATTGGAGCAAGTGTCCGTGCGCCAGTGGGGGATACTGATTTCTTTCCTGTAGAGGTAGGTCTTCACCAGGGGTCAGCGTTGAGCCCGTTTCTTTTTGCAGTAGTCTTGGATGAGTTGTCAAAGGAAATACATAGAGATAATTATGGATATGTATACCAGGAGTGAAACAAGTGTCCGTGCGCCAGTGGGGGATACTAATTTCTTTCCTGTAGAGGTAGGTCTTCACCAGGGGTCAGCGTTGAGCCCGTTTCTTTTTGCAGTAGTCTTGGATGAGTTGTCAAAGTCGATTCAGGGGACTCTCCCGTGGTGCATGATGTTCGCAGACGATATTGTGTTACTTGCTGAGAAAAAACAAGATCTGAACATGAGGCTTGAGGAGTGGCGAACAACCTTAGAGACAAAAGGTTTAAAGATTAGCCGATCTAAGACGGAGTACCTCCACTGTGATTTTGGTGGGATAAACGACAATGAAGACGCACAGATCACAATTGAAGGGCAGGTGGTCCCGCAGGTAACGAAGTTCAAGTATTTAGGATCATTTGTACAGAGCGATGGGGAATTAGACAGTGATGTGACCCACCGAGTTCAGGTAGGATGGTGTAGATGGAAAGCAGCCACAGGTATATTGTGCGACAAGAGTTTCCCGACTAAACTAAAGGGAAAATTCTATAGGGTGGCAGTTAGACCTGCAATGCTATATGGAACAGATTGTTGGGCCATCAAGAAGGCACAAGTGCGGAAGATGGAGGTAGCATAAATGAGAATGCTACGTTGGATGTGTGGGCACACAAGACTAGACCGAATAAGAAACGTTGTGTTTCGCGAGAGATTAGGGGTGGCGAACATAGCAGACAAGATAAGAGAGTGGAGATTGAGATGGTTTGGACATGTAAAGAGAAGACAGACGACGAATCCTGTTAGATCCGTAGAAAACATTACTATAGAGGGGAGGAGGGGTAGAGGACGACCGAAATTGACTTGGGATGAGAGGATTAGGCATGATTTGATAGACCTAAACCTCTCCGAGGACATGGTTGAGGATAGGAATTCGTGGAGAAGTAGAATTAAAGTTAAGGATTTTTAGAGAGAATTGAATACCTTAGGGCTTAGACTTAACTTATTTAGGTCACATACCATAATGGTATTTCCCTTACATATATTATTATTATTATAATTATTATTAGCCTTTTTATAGCTGTTAAACTGTGATCTTATTATTAATATTATTATAATTAGTAGTAGTTTTTATATAACTGTTAAACTTTGATTTCCTTTATTTTGCTTCATACACATGTTCTTAGAGCCGAGGGTCTCTCTGGAAGCCACCTCTTTATTCCTTTGGATAGAGGTACGGTGTGCCTACATCCCACCCTCCCCAGACCCTACTTATAGCTTTGCTGTCGGTGGGATTTTACTGGGCATGATTGATTGATTGATTGATTGATATTGGAGCAAAAAATATAAGGTATCTTTTCACAAAAGAATGCGTGTTTATCATATGTTGTAATACGAATAGAGCTGTCAAACCGTGACGTGTTGTGTTAAACAGGTCATGTTCGATATGACAAGTTTTACGCAACTAGTGAACCCAAACACGACATGTTTAAATGTGTCATTTTCTTAAACACTAGCATGGACATGTTAAGTAAGCACGAATATCATGACACGTTTAACACAATTCACTAAACATGGTTAGAAAACAATAAGACAACACATACGATTAAAGAGAAGTTAAAAAAATTATAATCCATATTTAGTATTAAATATTTGTTATTTCTAGGGTGCAAACAAACTGAGTCGAGCCACAACTCGGCTCGTTTTGACTTACGAGAGTTCGAGCTCGACTCATGAGTCGTTTTTACAAGCTCGATCTCGGCTTCTTTATTATTTATTAAATTACATATATTTTTAATTGTTTTTACATATGTTGAGAAAACCTTAAACGAGCTAAGCTTGGCTCGAGCTTGTGTGCAGTACCTTAAACGAGCCAAAGCTCGACTCGCTATGAGCTTTATTTGAGGCTCTTGCTTGGCTCGGCTTGTATCACGCTTTTTATTGATTTGATCTTGAGTAGTTCGCAAGCGGCTCGGCTCCTTTGCACCCCTAATTATTTCTAACTTCTAAGACTATAAAAGTGTGTTGTTTTGATAAACAGTCATAAATGTGTTGTGTCAACCCTATTAACCTGTTATAAAGATAAGTTAAACGTGTTATGTGACAGGCTAAAACCATTTAGACACATTTTAATCGTGTCATTAACTAGTCAACCAGTTTATTGTCGCAAGCACTACCCGTTTAACTTTGTGTCAAGACGTGTTGTTTAAACGGGTCATGCCAGAAATAACCAGCCCTACACATCAACACTTACTAGTTACTATAACAGTACAACCATACAATTTTCAGGGATGTATTACAAAAGTTTGTTGAAATGAATCTATTCCCAACAGTTGAAGACACTAACAAAACCACAAAAAAATGTGTCTCTCCAAAAGTTGCAAAGATTAAACAGCACAACTCAACAGAATATGAAATTTCTTCATTTTCAAGCGAGGATGACCAACCATCCATTGACAGACGTCGTGCTGCTAGAAGATCCACAACACCTAGAAGATCAGCATCTCCAATGCGCCGAATCCAAATCGGACAGTCAGGATCACACAGAGCACCTGCACTAACCATTAAGAGCCTCAACCATTTTCCCATCAGAAAAAAACTATCCTTTCAGAAATGTCTAGCTGGCAACAGTAGTGATGAGGATGACAGTAAGACAAATGTACTAAGAATGAGTGTTCAAGATAAAATCAGTTTATTTGAAAGCAAACAAAGAGACCAAAAGGTGCACATTCCAAATACTAAGAAATTGTTCAATATAACCCTTGGATCAAATAAAGCTGTACTGAGAAGATGGAGTTCAGGAATGAGTGAAAATGTAGCTCCTAAACCCAACCCCAAACCCGAACCCGTTCCCAATGTGAGTACAGAAAACATTAAACCACACTCACCTGAAAGAGAAGAAGGCTGCGAAAAACATCCAGAATCAATCGAATGGAGTCAACAAAACGAAGCAAAACTGAACGAATTGTTCATAAAAATGATGGAAGATAAAAAGAAACCGATGAACAATAATATTACCAATCAAAAAAAGGATGGAAAGCTCAAATCAGAAGCTTCTGCAAAGAACACTCAAAAGAAGTTGACTCCATTAATGAATTCAAAAACCGAAGCTTTAAATAAACCTTCTGTTTTGAAAAAACCTGCAGCTAAACCATCTTCTTTACCGGTTACACGCAAATCATGGTCATCAACACCATCACCAAGAACTCCAGTTGGTCCTACTTCTTCTAAACTGGTTGGATCAAACACAAAAGCCGAGAAATCGCGGTTAAAGAATCTGAAGTCAACACCACCAGATGGTAATAGACCCCTTAAAAGCATCAATCAGAACACGCAGTCAACGGTTACAAAAAGCACAAAGACAGCCAAAACAAAAGTTGACCAGACTCATGAGGTTAAAGTTAAACCGAGGCTTAACAAGGTTACTAAGAAAAGCAGCATGGTTCCGTTGGAGGCAAAACCGTTTCTTCGTAAGGGCTCTGGGATTGGACCCGGGGTGGGCCCAGTTGTGGTCAAGTCAAAGGTCGTTGACCAGACCGAGGAAGCTTCTAGAACTGTGATCCACATTGGGGAAAATGAGGTAGTCATGGCTATTGATATAAGTGAAAATGAGGAAAAATGTGAACCCGAGGTGGTCAACCCTAGCCCCAGCCTGGTGCCAAGCCCTGGCCCTGGCCTGAGTCCGGGCCCAGGGCCCACAAAGTGTGAAGAACCAGTGATGATTTCTCCAGGTGCTTGGGTGGAAGAAGTGGAAGATCAATCATATAATCATAATGAGGAAACATGTAAACCCCAGGCGGTTAACCTTAGCCCAGGCCTGAGCCCGGGGCCCATAAAGTGTGAGGAACCAATGATGATATCTCCAATTGCTTGGGTGGAAGTAGTGGAAGATGAACCAGATCATAATAATGAGGAAAAATGTAAATCCCTGGTGATTAGCGTTAGCCCAGGCCCGAGCCCGGGGCCCACAAAGTCTGATGAACCAATGTTGATATCTCCAACTGCTTGGGTGGAAGAAGTAGAAGATGAACAAGTTAATAATAATGATGAAGAGATTGTTATTCCATGCTTGTTGCA